>NW_026623896.1:265000-302002 GCF_030028575.1 Malurus melanocephalus | reverse complement strand
TTTTCTGCAGCCAGGATGTGCCCATGGACCACGTTTTCCACATAGGTGAAATCCACCAAGTTCTTTCCATCCCTGCACAGAGAAAAGGCAGAAGTTTAGCCCCAAGACAAGCTGGGCTGAAAATCTGCTCATGGCAAAAGGAAGGACTTTCAGCCAGGATAAATTGATCCCAAGTTTCCTCTTCTCCCAGTCTCTGGTSCTGCAATTTCAGGCCATACCCTGGCAGAGGGAGGAATTTCCCCATATTATTTTGGAGGTAAAGGAAGGGTTATTGCTGTGCCATCTCCCAGCAAGGCCCTCCGAGCTGACATTCCCAGAACAGCACCATTTTTAAACCTCTCAAGTTTGTGGGTGCTGCAGATCCTCCAAGCCTGGGGATCAGCAGTGATCCATGGAAGCAGAGGGGTAACAAGCACAGAGAACATCACTGAAGGACAAATCTCCAATCAGGAATTTTGTAGCTCGAGGAATTCTGGCTCCCTCAACAAGCCATCTTCAGCCTTAGCTAGATTAGATTTAACCCAGGGTGTGAAATCTATTTCTGCACAGACACAGAAAATGAATCTGCTTATCAATTCCCAGAGTCCAGGTAACCAGAGAATCATGGRATGGTTTGGGTTGGAAAGGAGCTTAAAACTCATTTTGCTCCACCACTGGAATTGCAGAGCACAATAACCTGAACCATTCTTTGCTCTAAAATTCCAGGGGTCCACCAGAAGCTCTGCAAGGCTCAGTAACAAGGCAAATATCAAATTTGATAAAAACTGATAAAAATTGATAAAAAATACCAAGATAAAATATTTTATCTTGTAATCAGAAATATTACAACATTTTAGCGTTTCATATTTAATAGGGTTTTTAATTGCTAGAACATCAAATACCACAAGTGTATATTAAATTAACAGCAAGTAATTGGAACTTTCATATTAAAATAGCACAGCTCTTTAGACAGCTCAAGCCATGCCAGCTTTCCTCAAGGATATTCCTTTGGCATTAGGAACACTCACCATCTCAGGAAATGAGCCCCTAACACAGAATGATTTTTAAGGAAAAAAAAAAAAACTGGATTAAAGTGAAAAATAAAAGAAACAACACTACTTATTTCACTTTGTCCCCTTCCGAAAGGGCTTTTTAGATCCAGCATCAATTTCCCCCCAGCTCTGAAATGCCTGAGCCTTGCTCACCCAATGATGAACTTCATTTTGCCACTCCGAGCTGCCTGGATGAGGATGGGAACCAGCTGAGGGTCTCTGGGACCAAATATTCCATGGGGACGGATTGCAGTGGTGAAGAAATTGTTGTCAGGGTCATTTGCACTGAGCACCTCCTGCAGAGAAAGAGGAGAAGCAAGTTAAGAAGAAAAGCAGAGCTCAGCAATGCATTCCRAGATCATCACTAAAGGGGCTGGGGCTCCCCCTCTCCTTGGGAAGGCAGCAGAGCAGGAATTAATATCCCCTCCCGTCCTTCCAAGTGATCCTTCCTTTGCTCCCATCTCTTTTCCCAGTTCTCCTTGATAAGAAAACCAGACAAAACTCAGTCTTTATGGCTCAGCACTTAATGAATTCACAAAGAAAGGGAAGTCTTTGCTTCCCTCATTTAACACCACAGATACCAGAGGAGCTTTCCAAGTTCCTGCACTCGATGAACTCTTTGTGCATGAGCTGCAGCAAAGGACACTCAGGAATTGCATCCCTGTCCCTCCCAGCAACCATTCCCACTCCAGMCCTCCCTCAGAAGGGGATGATCCCATCTTCCCATCTCCCTGGAAGCTCCAGCAGCACATTCAGCAGCTCTGGAGGAGATTTCTCTCTCCTGGGAGTTCCTAAACATGTTCTCCTCATTTCCAACAGCTGCTGGAATTTCAGTGGAGGAGGCACAGACAAAACCACCCAGAATCCTTTCAGTTTTCCCCAAAACAAAGCCATAATCACCAGCATTTGGGCTACCCTTGATTGCTGCTCCTAAGCTTACCCTTTATCAGTTACTGTGAGGGCTTGTAAAGGAACAGATGTTTTCACAAATAAACTTAATTAAACTCTTTTGGAGGAAAATCTTTCAAGACTCTCACACTGTCAGCATCAGCATGGAAGGGACTCTAAWTTATTCTGGCACAAAAAGCACAGATTCTTCCCACAACTGAAATGCAAGCCATGGAAAAAGGATCCAAAAAAGGATTGTTGCCTTTGATTTAAAATGTTGTTATCCCATATTTAAACCACAAATGCTGCAGCAATAAGAACATGAGACAAAGCAGATATTGGTGGCGTGCAAGTGCCCAAAGCAGTGAACTTTCAGGTGTTTTCAGATCTTTTTTAACATTARTATTTTCAGTATATGGCCTGTGCTGCTCAGCTCAGGCCACATTCCCAACTTTCCTCCTTCCTCAGTACCTCATTTGCATTCCCAACTTTAAATTCAGGCTGCAAAACAGGAAAACAGGTCTGAAACAGCTTCCCTGAGCAAAGACAAAAAACTCCCTTCAACTGCTCTTAAACCAAAGCTGGGGCAGGTAAGAACTGGGATCATCCCATGGTAGGGACACCTCTGGCAGTTCKAGAACAACTGTGCAGAGTAACAGCATTTCATTCAACTTCACCAGGAATTTATGTCACAGCTTGGTTTTAGTCTCTTTTTGTCATGTGAACACATAAAAAATACCTGTTTAGCCATTGACAAATACCTTCTCCTGCAGAATCTTGGTCTCTGTGTAGTAATCAATAGGTTTTTGGGCATAAGGGAGATCTTCTGAGCCATTTTTTATGTCTGTGCCTTCAAAAACAACACTGGCACTGCTGGTTAGCACCAATTTCTGCAGCAGAGAGGGAAGAAACAGTTGTTAAAGGTTAAGATAGAAATGTCATTATTTATAGAGRCTGGGTGAAGACAATAATATTAATATTAKTAATAACAATAATTTTTAAMCRACTGATCCTACTGASTCTAACAGAAGATGAACAGAAACTGCAGGTAAGAGAATGTCACCACTTTTAATTCATTCTGTCCCACCATTTAGTGTTACCTAAAGGAGATTTAAACATTTCAACAAACACCCAAGGCAGTCAATCCAGGGAAAACACCTCCAGGAAAATCAGAGAGCCCCCTGGCTTGGAACAATGCAGCGTTTAACACACAAGGAGTGTTTTTAGAACAGATTTGCTCATCTTGACAACAACAGATCACAGTAKATTAAAGCAAAAAAGAAACCTTGAGTGTTTTTGCTGGATGAATTAAATGAAATTAATATAACAAATAAATTTAAAATAAATGAGATAACTGAATTTAAATGAAAATTTATGGGACATCTAAATAACTTCAGGAGAAAATTTAATCTTCAATTTCAGGCTGCTGAACAGGCACTTTCTTTTATGGGCAATTGACTTTCTAAACCAAATGACACTCAGATTATGGGACAAGTGTGTTCCTCCTCCTTCCATGGCAAGRAATTCAGAGGGAATGGATGTCATGAGTATTCCCACTGCTGGAAAGGCCATCTTTAGGGCTGTCACCTTAATAAAGCAGGAAAGAAGCCACTTACCAGATGCTGTTGTCCCAGGGTGACTAGGACAGATTTTAATGGATGTTTTTCCATTAAAAAATGGAAACGCTTTTCCATTTTCTGTAGCAAACAGGGACTGAGTTGACACTAAGCAGAGACCCAGAGTCTCTCTTCCACTGGTTTTCATGGAGTAAGTGGGAATTCAGTGTCCCAGAGCCCTTTGTCCCCCTATTAAACAAGGCTGACATTGGTCTGTGGTGCCAATGTCACAAAGTCCATCARCCTCTCCCAGGCTCCGTGGGATTTTCCAGTCTTACCTGCACTCCAGCTTCTTTGCAGGCTTCGATGACTGCTTTGGTTCCCATAAAATTCACCYTATAAAAGAGCTCCTTGTTGTCACTGGAAGGTGCTGGTGAAGCACAGTGGAACACCAYGGACACGCCTTGCAGGGCTGGGAGCAGAGCCTGCAAGAAAGCACGGGGGAGACAGGAATGGAACAACAGCCACAGTGGATACTGGGGAAAAAAAGAACAAGAAGGAAATAAAACACTTCTGTTTTCATGGAAACTGCTACATTTCAAGTCACGTGCCCTCCATAAAGGTGGGAAGCTGGAATGAGATTAACACCCAGGACCTTCAGAAAGTCCTCTCCTCAGTACACACCACATCCTCTTGTCTTTCCAGAGAAGATGCCAGGAGCTTGCCCAGAGCTGGAGGCTGTCCAGGCCAAACTCCCTGCAATCCCCAAGTGCAGGTATGGAGCTCAGGACCATCTGGAGTTGGGACACTGAGGAAGCAGCAGTTTAAAGCTCCCCATGGCACTGGCTGTGTGCAGGTGACTGTCCCAAAGTCATCATGGCTCACACAGGCCTTGGCCAAGGCTCACACATCCTGCCCTGAGTGTTGGGAATAAGGAGTTGTGCCATTCTCCTGGAGCTGAGGAGAGCTGGGCACACCCCTGCAATCAGCCCAGAGACTGTAATTACCCTGTGAATCTCTGCTAACAGCAATGCAGAGCATTAGGCACAAACCAGTCCTGTTCTTTCAGCAGAAGCTGACACCACACGTGAGATCTGTTTCCTTTCAGAGGCTTCCAAGRAAAAGTGCTGAGGATACCCCACAGGAGAGGCTGGGGGGCACATCTGCATCCCCTCTGACAACCTGGGCAGGACCTCCAGGGATCCCAGTGCTTCAGGCAAGGCTYGGTGTTTGAACAAGCACCTATTTAACCACACATCATTCCATGGCCCAGAACCCCACAATCCCAGAGCAAAAAGCACAGGATTGTGTCGACAGCKCTGGAATATCCCCAGGCAGGGAGATTTCCCAGAGATAGCCTCTCTGGGAAATCTGATCCAGTGCTTAATCCCTGCCCAGGGCAGAGGTTCTGTCTCCTGTGCAGGGGGAGCTCCCTGAGCTCACTCCCTGCCTGTCCCTCAGGTACCATCGCTGGGTCCCCTCCACAGCAGAGCCCGGGTCCTGCTCGGAGCCCTCCCTGCACACAGGGACAGCCAGGGACACCCAGGGCTGAGGGTCCCTCTGGGCTGGGGCTCCTCTGGAGGCTGAGCAGCCCTGGCTTCCTCAGCCTTTCCCAGGCACGGAGCTGCTCCAGGCCCTTCCTCATCTGCGCAGCTTCCACCGGCCCCGCTCCAGGAGCTCCAGGTCCCTGCTGTGCTGAGGAGCCCCAAGCTGGACACAGCACTCCAGATGTGCCTCCCAGGGATGGGCAGAGGGGCAGGATCATTCCCTGACCTGATGGGAATGCCCCCCACGATCCCACTGGCCTCCTGGCTCCCAGGGTTCACTGCTGGCTCACGGACAAGCCACTGTCCATCAGGTCCTTCTCCAGCAGGTCACCCCCAGCCTGTCCTGGTGCCTGGGGTTGTCCCTCCGTAGATGC
The DNA here is from genome assembly GCF_030028575.1 of Malurus melanocephalus. NCBI lineage: Eukaryota > Metazoa > Chordata > Aves > Passeriformes > Maluridae > Malurus > Malurus melanocephalus. The sequence goes on along the minus strand of NW_026623896.1, from coordinate 296,606 downwards.
AAGGCCTGCATTTGCCCTTGTTGAGTTCCAGGCAGTTCTTCCCTCACCTCCTTATCACACAGATCTCCCAGGAAGAAGGTCACTCTGTCATTCTCAAACCTCTGCTGGATGTCGAAGACGTTGACGCTGTAGCCCTTGGCCAGGAGCTGCTCCACCATGTGCTGCCCCAGGAAGCCTGAACCCCCGATCACAGTGCAGCTCCTGCCAGCCTGCAGGGACAGGGACAGGGGAAAGCTCCTTAGCACAMAGGAACACAGCAGCAAACTGCCCTCAACTTCCCAGGATCTCAACGAGCTGGAATTCTGCTCAGCTACTCAGGAGCTAAACTGAAGGAGTCWAAATTCAGACATCAAGGTTCTGTGCTGTCACAGGGAGTTATGAGTTCAGACACTCTGGGTGGATTTTGGAATGATTCTGCCTCATACTCACAAMCAAGAGGCTCAGGGAGGAGGGCAGAAGAGGACTGGCCCCCACAAACTCTGTCTGGATGTCAAAGCAAACAGAMTTTGAAGRGAGTCTGAMAGAAAGATGGAGAGAGACTATTTACAAGAGCAWGGAGAGGCAGAACACAGGGAATGGSKTCCCASTGCSAGAGGGCAGGGATGGAYGGGATAWTGGGMAGGAATTGTTCCCTGGGAGGGTGGGCAGGCCCTGGCACAGGGTGCCCAGAGAAGCTGTGGCTGYCCCTGGATCCCTGGCAGTGYCCAAGGCCAGGCTGGACATTGGGGCTGGGAGCAGCCTGGGACAGTGGGAGGTGTCCCTSCYAYRGCAGGRGGTGGCACTGGATGGGCTTTAAGATACCTCCCAACCCAAACCAGTCTGGGATTCTCAGAWAATTCTGTGATTTKCTTCAAMMTCCTGGCACAGCTGATTCAGGATATTAAAACCATCACCATTATCAGCACCTGTGACACTCAGAGCCAAGAAAGTAACCAGGTAAAGGCAGGCARTGTCCTTCTGACTCATTAGTTCTTCCTTTCTTTTTCTTTAAGCTTTGTAAATCAATGATTCGAGTCACTAATTAACAGATTTCAGCCTGGCCACTCATCTGACTGGACTGAGACCAAAGACTTCACTGCCAGCACAGAACATTCAAGCACTGAGTCGGAGGGAGCTTTTACACAAAGAATGCTCTGTCCTGCTTGGAAACAGTTTCAGTCGTTGTTGTAACCYAAGCCTTACCTCTGCAGTGATCCACGAGGGAGCCTGAACCCTCTGGAACCACATAAAGRCAATGATTGTTCACAAGCTTTTAAGGGCCATATCCTTAACCAAAGGCTCTGCTGCCAAGCGTTGGGTTATCCACAGCAGAAATCTGAGGAGGTCCCTCAGCTACATCAAAGCAGAACCAGTCATTTAGGATGGGCCATGCAAAGGAGGGTCTGAGTAGGGTCTGGAGTGTAAATCCTGTGAGGAGCAGCTGGGAAAGGGGCTCAGCCTGGAGCAAAGGAGGCCCCAGGGGGACCTTGTGGCTCTGCACAACTCCCTGACAGGAGGGGACAGCCGGGGGGGTCGGGCTCTGCTCCAGGGAACAGGGACGGGAGGAGAGGGAACGGCCTCAGGCTGGGCCAGGGGAGGGGCAGGGGGACATTGGGGAAATTTCTTCACTGTAGGAGTGGTCAACCCTGGAAGGTGCTACCCAGGGAGGTGGTAGAGTCCCCATCCCCAGAAGTGGTCAGAAAACGAGTGGATGTGGCACTTTGGGATGTGGTTTAGTGGACATGGAGGGATTCAGTCAGACAAGGGACAGCTACTGAGGTAACAGAAAGTGTTTCAGCTTCTCCTTTCCCATTAGGTGCCTTCTTCCCCTATAGGTGGAACCATTCTGGCACTCTGTGATCCCAGTGTGCTCTTCAGCAACCAAGAGTACTCAAATTGCTCTGAGATATGCYTGAAGTGAAGTTTTACTGCAGCAGAATGCTGCCCTCTACCTCTGAAYCTCACAGCACTGCARAGGCTTTAAAGAARTTTTATTGCACATTTATGRATCATAAAATCCCRGAACGGTTTGGGTTGGAAGGGACTTTAAAGCTTGTCCAGTCCCACCCCTGTCACACCTTCCACTATCCCAGGCTGCTCCAAGCCCCATCCAACCTGGCCTTGGACACTTCCAGGGATGGGGCAGCCACAATTATGTATAATTTTATATCTAAACTCTCTATAATTTGATATTGCACAGTATAACATGTACAGCAAGCCAAGCTACACATGCCAGTATTGATTAAGGTATGACTTCAACCTATCCAAATTATACTCTGGAAAATCATGTTTTCTCCCCACAATTACCATTAATGCGGGATCAGCCTCATGTCTTCCTTAGTGATATTGAGAATATTCAWGAATTTGTTTCTGCATGACAAATCTTCCCAAAGCACCCTGTAAGGCCCCAACTCACCGATCTGAGGYGTGTGGCCATGGCTCAGGTGAGGCTCTATCCACCAAAATCCTTCAAAAAAAGGAGAATATAGTTTCATTCCATTGAAATAACATTTCTAGTTAAGGCAATCAAGGTTTGAAGCTGYTATGCTAAAGAAAGATGAAGAGAGGGAGTTAATTCTCCCTGTTCCATGGAACAAAATCACCAAATGAATGTGCTGCCTTGGCTCTTTGGTACTCATTTTGCTAAAAAGCCCTTCGAAATTCCAAGCAAAAAGCCAAGAAAAGGCAGGATTGGTGCCTGCCCATCTGTACCACAGTGCTGGTTTGCAAGCAGGGGCACAGGGTGATGCCCCCTCCAGCTGTTCCCTCTTCTACCCCAACATGTCCCTTAACACCTCATCCATTCACAAAATGCAGTTTTTGAACTTCTCCATCTCCCATTTTTGCCTTCCCCAGCTTGCTCAGCCCCATCCCAGAGCCCCCATCCTTCTCCCACACACCCTCAGCTTCTCCCAGGCCCTGCTTTCCTCACACCCCTCCCTCACATCCCAGCCACTCCCAGATCCCAGCTGTTCATCCCACGACCTGCATCCCCTCATATCATCCCCTCTTCTTGTCCCCYACTCTGCCCCTCACAACCCCACAAGCTCTTCCATGCCCCAGTCTTCCTCCCATTCGTGAAGAACCATCCCCAGAATCCTCCCTMCAGCCCCTGGAACCTTTTCCACAGCCCCAAGGAGCTCTTCACAATCCCCATGAACCTCCCCACAGTCCCCAGAACCTTCCCCATTGCCTCCAGAACCTTCCTCACTGTCCCCAGCACCTTTCCACTGCCCTCAAAACCTTCCCCACAGTCCCCAGACCCCTCCTCAAGGCCCACAGGACTTTTCCACGGTCCCCAGGATCCTTTCACAATCTCCAGCACCCTCCCTACGCCCTTTAGGACCATCCCCACGGGCCCAGGACCTTCTCCTCTGCTCCGAGCACGTTTCCACAGCCCCCAGCTCCTTCCCCACTGCCCCCGGGACCTTCCCCATAGACCCTGGGCCTTGTCCCACAGCCCCCAGACGGTTTCCTACTGCTCCCAGCACCTTCTCACAGCTCTCAGGACCCTCCCTGACCCCTCTCACCGCCGCCCTCAGCGCCCCGGCCCCGCCCCCAGCCACGCCCCCTGCCTGCTCCAACCAATGAGCGTTGCGCCTTCCACCAGACTCCGCCCACTTCCCCCCCTCCCCGCCTCTTTTCCTGGGGCGAGCATCGCGCCAGCCCGCTCCCGATCGCTGATTGGTCCAACCCCTCCTCCCTCCGACCAATCGCGTTCAAAGAAGGAGGAGACTCTCCCGCGCGGTCATTCACCCCTCGGGCCCGCCTCCGTTCCCGCCAATAGGAACGCWCGTTGCCATAGCAACGGCGTGGTGGCGACAGCCAATGGGAGGGCGCGATATTGAGGCTGTCAGGAGTGACGCCGGCGGGATGGTGAGGGCGGCATTGCTCGGCCCGGGCGGGTGTGAGGGGCCGTGAGGGGCTCAGGAGCGGTCCGGGGTGCTGAAGGGACTGTCAGGGGACGGGGAGGGCGCTGAGGGCACTCAGAAACCATGAGGGGTCTCGGGGCACTGAGGGGGCTGAGGGCCGCTGTTGGGGCTCAGAAACTCTGAGGGGGCGGGGAAGGGGCTCGGAAACGCTGAAGGGGTTCAGGGGCTGTGAGGGGGCGGGGAAGCGGTTCGAAAACGCCGAGGGTGCTCTGAGGGTGGTGAGGGGGCTGAGCCCCCCGGGTACCGCCGGTGTCCCTGCCCTGATCCCTCCTTGTACCGTGCCGAGGCCTCCGGCTTTAAGAAGCCAACGCTGGGAGCCCCGTCCCAGAGGAGGAAGACGAGTCCCAGGCTGGAGCTGCCGGAGGAGCAGCAACGGGAGATCCGCGATGCCTTCGAGCTCTTCGACACCGACGGCAGCGGTAGCATCGATGTCAAGGAGCTGAAGGTTGGGATTTCCGTGGGGCTGGAAGCGGCTGAGGTTATAAAGGAACCCGGGCATAAACGCCAAAATAACCTTAAAAAGCACCGGAGTTTCCTGGGTTTCCCCCCTCGTCCCTCCAGTATTAAACCTGGTGGGCAAAAGGCACATTTTTCTCTTTAATTACATCTCTTTACTGCTCTTACCCAATGTTTTTAGGGCTAGGCTGCCCAAAATTCRTGGATAATTCTGTGCCTTCTGTCCCGATTCCTTCTCTGTTCATAAAACATGAAAAGAAAGGGGTTGTGCCAATTAAAAAGGTGTTTTTTTTCCCCCTTGTCTTGTTGAAGATTTAATGCTTTATTATAATTATTATAATTATGTATAATTATCATAATTATTTYGAATGCTTAATTTTTGTTATTAAAATGATCCCAGCTGGGGAATCCACCAATATTATTCATTTTCATGCTTTCATTCATTGCTRAACATTTCTGATCCCTCCCCCCTCCAGCCCTTTGGGAAGTGCAGTCATCAATAAATTAGGACTTACTTTGCTTCCAGAAATTGTCTCTCCCATTCCCTGCCTGGGTGTCCATGCTCTYTGAGACCACAGGGAGCAGGTCTGGTTTCAGACCTGCTGCCTGGCCCTTTACTGAAGGAGGAAAATGTTTCYCCAACAAGATTTTTATCACTGGAATAAAAAAACAGCTTATTTAAAATTCCCTGTGGTTGACTGGTTTAAGATAGCGAGAGTGCGCATAGGAAATTTCTGGATTAATTCACGGACAATTCCGGAATAGGAACCTGTTTTCTACATCCCAATGTGCCCTTGTGTGCAGAGCAGCCTCACTCTAAACCTGACCCTGTTTTCCTGGAGACACAGAATGTTTGAACACATGATGTGGCAGAAACTTCACCTTTTTCCCCCCTCCCCTGTGGTTTTGTTRATGATTTTGTAGGGTTTCTAACTTATTTTGTCCTTCCAGGTGGCTATGAGGGCCCTGGGGTTTGAACCTAAGAAAGAAGAGATCAAGAAAATGATCTCAGACATTGATAAAGAAGGGACAGGAAAAATCAGCTTTGATGACTTCCTGGCAGTGATGACACAGAAAATGGTATGGATATTTTACAAGTCAAAAGGGAATTCTGAAGRTGGATGAGAACCTTTTATCTCCTTTTGGGTTTAAAGGGACATTAAAGCACTGTTTTAAACTAAACAATTAAATATATAAAAGTTGGGGTACTCCCTGTCTTGGATTCTCTCTCACTTTTCAAAGAAAGGTTAAAATCATGGTATCGTTAACAAGTTTCTTTAACAACCAGAGGGGTTTTTTGTGTTTGAAAAAAAGGAAAAAAAGTGAAACCAAGGTTTTTCTCACAAATAGAAACCAGCCCTGATTTGCAGGAAGCTGTTGGAGTGTTGATGTGTGACATGGGGGGGGTTCTTCTCTTGAATTCTAATTTACAGATTAAATTTCTGATTTGAATRATCTTTTAAAAACTCAGATATTTAATAGCAGAACATCCTCATAATGAAATCCCAAAGATACCTGGCTAACTAGGATGGAAAAAAAAATTCCCTGAAAGCCTGGAATTCTGGAATAATGGCTGAGTCTCTGTCTCCTTTCTTCTTTTATATATAATTCCTGCTGACTGAGCTCCTTTATGTTTGCTTCCAAGGGTTTCTCAGTCTATGAGATCTTTATAACTTTGAATGCTACCTAACAATACAACGACTCCTTTTTTACCTTGAACTCAATCTTTCTTCCTCCCAGGCTGAAAAGGATTCCAAAGAGGAGATTCTCAAAGCTTTCAGACTCTTTGATGATGATGAAACTGGAAAAATCTCGTTCAAAAACCTCAAACGTGTGGCCAAAGAACTGGGGGAGAACCTCACAGATGAAGAGCTGCAGGTATGGACCTCACATTTTTGGGATCTTTATGCTGGAGCTGGTAGGAAAATCCTCTCTATGTGGGTAGGAATGGAGGAATTTCTGGCAGTCTGTGGGTTTTGAGGTCAGGGATGGGTTGAGCCCACATGGATGTAGAAACAGGGTCATCAGATTGCAGTTTTATGGAGTTATGGTGGTGTGAAAGGAATAACTCTGCTCCAAGCACTTTATTTCTCCTGCCCTGGATCTGCTTAACTTTGAGACAGTGTTTTTCCTACCCTGGCTCTGTGAGGCAGCAGGGAGGCAAATATTGGATTATATTTAAAATGAAGTGTCTTATTTGAAGCCATCAGAGTTGCAGAAACAAGTTACAAAAATTCAAATAAATTTCTTATAATATTTCCTGTTCTGATTTCTATAAAAATGTACCCAGCAAAACATATTTTAATAAATATTTTTTCTAAATTTGAACCAACACTGTCCCCTCCAGCACAACACTAAAGATTGGCTCTAAAGCTGAATGATTCCAGTAATTCCTAATAAAATGCACACCTAACTCCTGACCACAAATCTCTTCCAGGAGATGATTGACGAGGCGGATCGGGATGGGGATGGGGAAGTGAACGAGCAGGAATTCCTGAGGATCATGAAGAAGACCAGCCTTTACTGAAGCCCAGTGGGATTCATCCCTTGGCACTTGTTTATATTCCTTAGGAGGGTGCCTCACTTTTGTACAGTATTGACTTCTGTGGAGGCAGCAGAAAATACAGGTCAGTTTTGGTAGGAGTTGTTTGTTTATAGGATTCWAAGGTGTTTGGGAGCAGTTTACACCACCCTTTTTACAGGCAGCAGCATGGGTGCTGCTTATAATGTTTACACTGCTTTAAACATACAAATCACATTTTTGTGACCAAATTCAGATCCTTTTCTGACTAAAAAAATGGGTCAAAATTATTCTAGTTCAGTTAAGAGATGACTCAAAACCAGACAGTGTAAATCTATTGCCCAGTGTAAATCTATTTTGGGTTTGTGGCTTGATTTGGGCCCTAGAGTAAACTCTTTTTATTACATATTTGTAGGGACCAGCTTTTAATAGGCTGTTTTATGGGGATTATCCCCTCCCCCTTTTTTAGGACATTCTTTAAATTCWAAACAAAAATACACTGCTGCAATTTAACTTGTGTACAGTTCACATGGCTAAAGGAATCTTTGCAAAAGGAAATCCCCAGTTCTGCTGGGGGATTTCCAGAGCTCTGTGAGCTTGCAGGAGTGCTCAGAGGCTGCAGATGKGATTGTATTTCAAATAAAGTGTCTTCTTTTAAGCCATCAGGGTTGTGGAAAGACTTTTCATCCCCACTTTGCCAAAAAAAAAGACATGGCCAGGCTGGAGAGATTCCAAAGAAAGGCCACAAAGATGATCCAAAACCYGGGAAGCTCCCATGTGAGGAATGGCTGGGAGAGCTCAGGTTATTCAGCCTTGGGTAAGTGAGATTAAGGAGAGACCTCATCATTGTGTTTGGTACTTGAGGGGTGGCTACAAAGGAGATGGAAACTCCCTTTTTACGAGGAGCCWTAGGAAAGACAAGGAGTAATGGGTACAGTTTATTCCTGGGGAGATTCTGAATGGGCACCAGAGGACAACTTTCCACAGTGAGAACAACCAATTGTTGGAATAATTTCCCCGTGGAAGTGGTGGATYCCCCAAATTTGGACACTTTAGGATTCATCAGGACATTGGGCCATCTTGTCTAGATAGTTTTTGCCMAGAAAGGTTGGACCAGATGAGYGTTGAGGTCCTTCCAACTTGGAATTCTCTGGTTCTGTTAATGCAGGAGAAGAATTTCATCTCTTCCTACCAGACCTGGATGGTGACACGGGTTTGATCCTGCTCTTACCAATGTCACATCAGTGTCAAGTCTGGGTTCTGACAAACCCCAGCAAAATAAGGCTGGTTTGGTGCTGGGGATTCTTCCTCTATCATTTTCCCAACTGCCCCAGAGCTTGTCCTGATCCAGAGGGAAAGGCAAAGACAGAAGCAGAATTCAGAATTCAGTAAAAGCTTCAGGTTTTATTTGGTAGCAGAACCAGGTTCCATCCTTTGGCCACAATTCACTGCTCTGGGAGGGAGGGGCATGGGGAGCACCTGTGGAAGCCTGGCTCCTGTGCAGGCAGGAATGGGATATTGGGAAGGAATTGTTCCCTGGGAGGGTGGGCAGGCCCTGGCACAGGGTGCCCAGAGAGGCTCTGGCTGCCCCTGGATCCCTGGCAGTGCCCAAGGCCAGGCTGGACATTGGGGCTTGGAGCAGCCTGGGATGGTGGAAGGTGTCCCTGCCCATGGGAGGAGATTGGAACAAAATGAGCTTTAGTGTCCCTCCCACCCCAATGCATTCCATGATTCTGTGCCAGCTCCCAGCCCAGCTCCTGCCAGTTTGCTGCCTCTGAATGATGTGCCCTTGGCAGAACACAACTCCAAGGTTCTCCTTCCTCAGCAGCCACCAGAGGTCTGGGGGCAGAGGGGGAAGAACTTTTGAGAGTCACTTTTCCTGTTGCCATGTGAAAGGGGAAGATGTTATCCATGGAAGAGGAGCTGAATGCTGTGCCTTTGGGGAATTCAGGCAAGCCTGACCACTTCCTGGACCATTTTCCCGATGCCATCGTAGATCTCATGGATGGGGGCGTTGCACATGAAGGCGCTGGTGGTCACCAGCCTGTTCCTGGGGTCCACGTGGATCTCGCTGACGTGGCTGTTGATGTGTCTGCAGCCCAGCTCCTTCATRCTCTCAGCAGTCTTTGCATAAGGCCACCTGCAAGGGAACAGAATAAAAACYTGCAGTGGGGGATTTGTCCTACACACGGTGCTCTGATGGAGGGCCAGAGTGAAAAGTCTATGGTCAATGCACCAAATCTGCTCAACAGGATCCAAATCTTCCTGCCTGAGGACTTTCTCCATGGCTATATAACAGGAAACCTCCATCTTACAGTGAGTTCAAAAGCCAGAATAAGACCTTGATGTTCCACTATGGATATTCCACTGCCTAACTGCCCACTCCAGACAGTGCTTATAGAATCCCAGACTGCTTTGGGTGGGAAGGGACCTTAAATCCCATCCAGTCCCCCCCTCTGCCATGRGCAGGGACACCTTCCACTGTCCCAGGCTGCTCCAAGCCCCGTCCAACCTRGCCTTGGACACTKCCAGGGATCTGGGGGCAGCCACAGCTTCTCTGGACAACAATTAGATTTAGGTTTGGTGTTTTTTTTCAYTAACTTCCTACAAGGTGCTGAAAAAATTTCCTAGCAAAAGCCATGAACATTCCTTGGCTGCCATAGGAAGGATCCAGTCACAGCTGTTCTGTAGGACTGAAGACAGTCTTAACTCCCTCCTCTTCATACTCCAGGTCTTGGGTAATCATCTTACTCCTGATCTGCTGAACTCTGAGTCAGCATTTTTTCTATCCTGGCTCTTGGAGGCATCAGGGAGGCAAATATTTGATTATATTTAAAATAAAGTGTCTGATTTGAAGCCAGAGTTGTGGAAACAAGTTACAAAAATTCAGACAAATCCAGTGCTACGTCATTCCTTCTGATCTGCTGAGAATTGACAAAATGAGTCTTCCAGGTGCTGGAGGAGTTTCTGCTTTTCCCTGTTAGGAAGGGCCTTACTTGAAGCAGCAGCTCCAGCAGAGCTGAGTTTGTTCTTAGAAATAATGTTCARCTCCTTGTGAGACTTCCAACAGCCAAGCAGGATCGCTCAGGAGACTTCTAYCACCTGGCCAGGACCCCTGGACAGGCTGCTGGGTGCTCTGGGGGGCCCTGGTGGGATTCTCATCAGCTCCCCCAGGTTACTCACTGCTCACACTCTGTGTCGTGTCCCATGGTCACCTCGCAGCCCGGGAAGATTTTGGCTGCCAGCACTGGGGAGATGCAGCACAGCCCGATGGGTTTGTGGGCAGCATGGAATGCCCTCAGGACATCCTCCACCTCTTTGGAGATGCTGCAGTTCTTGCCCTGGGTGGCCCAAGTGCTCAGGTTTTTTGCCACCCCAAAGCCACCTGAGAAAAGAGGAACAGATTAGGCTGTAGATGAAATCCAGGGCAGGATTTTTGCCAGGTGGAATGCTGAGGTGGGTTTGATGTATGGCAGCATTTGTTCAGCACCAGTAAAAGAATTAAAACAGAAGATTACYCACCTCTGGGACCTGAAACATCCAAGCACCATCTGCTTCCACAGCAAATGGAAGCAGAGCAGYATCAATGCTCCAGTGGGAACTGTGCTCCACCCACCAGTTCTTTCCTGGATTATGGTGGGGAATGCTGACATGTTTTCCTTTGCCTCACTCCAGGCCTCATCCATGCCCACTGGAACCCCACAGTCACACTTGGACTAAAGATGAAKTATCAGACTGACCAAACTTTCTGCTTCTGAGCCCCTCTCCCTGTCCCAGGCTCTCATAGGGAGGAGGAAGGATGGTGCTGAGGGAAGGGATAGTTTTCCATCCAGTGAAATCACAGCTCTRGATGGTACCGAGAATAACTCAGTTTGCAGTCCCCTCCTCCTGGGATCAGCCTGGCACTGCCATGTTCTGTTCCAAGGCCAAGCTGGCATGGCAGTGCCAGCATAGATGGAACATGGCTCGGCCTTCCAATCCCTGCTCCCACCCATGAGTCCCATGCCATTCCAGGCCTAGGGCTTATGGAAGCTGTGGACATGCAGCCCCACACATCCCACCTGGAATGATGAGGGCATCCAGCCCCTTGACATCCAGCTTAGCCAGCTCCTTGATGTTGCCTCTGGCTATCCTGGCGCTTTCCACCAGGACATTGCGCTGCTCCGCCGTCGGCTGCCCCTTCACATGATCCACCACGTGCATCTGGGGGATGTTGGGAGCATAAACCTCTGCCTGGAGGGAGAGGAAAGGGCTGTTATGCTTTGGGAGTGATGGATAAATGTGGGAAAAGCACAGGTAGTGAATGGGAATGCTGAGAGCCTTTGATAGGAAAGGACTTTGCTGATGAATGCTGGGATCTTCAGGCTCTTGAGGGAGGGAGAGAAGGAGGAAGGGAAGAAGGGAGGAGCCTTTTGTTTTAGCCCAGAACTGCTTGTTTGGGGGGCTAAAGATTTTACCTTTATTCCAATTCATCTCTCTTGCCAGGTGACCACCCAGAGTGCTGTTGTCCCACCCCATCACAGGGACAGAGCCTGTTTCCTCTCCCTACTTAATGCTTTCCTAAAGTTCAGAGTGTTTGCCCAGAAAATGCTTCCCCTTCCTTCAGCACTTTCAAGCTCACATGCAGCAATTATGAGAGAAGGGTGGTGAACAGCTTTTGGGACTGTGCAGTTCAGAGCCCCACAATTTAAGAAGGATTTAAAGTGTCCCAAGGAGGGCAAAGCTGGGGACAGGGCAGGAAGGAATATCCTGYGAGGAGCAGCTAAGGACTTTGAAATTATCTAACTGGGAGACAAGAAGCCTGAGGGACAACCTCAGGGCTGCTTCCTGTGGAGAGAGAGGTGCTGAGCTCTCCTGCCTTCCAACTGAAAGATTCCATTCTCCGCTATTTTATTTCCTTAGAAAAGGAGGGATTGAAATAATACCCGAGTTTCCTCCACTAGAGGCCCCTGCCGATCCAGGGATGGGGGCAGAATGCGCTCYGAGCCTGCTGGTTTGGGAATGGCAGGAGGGAAGCGGCTGCAGCAGCTACAGCACAGGAAAAGGCAAAATTACACAGTGGAGAACACATCTGGACAAGTCTCATGCTGAAGCCAAACAGAGGACACAGGGTTGGAATGGTTTGGGATTGGGTGGACTGGCACATGTAGATCACCTCTGTGCCTCTGYGTTCCACAGAGCAATTCCAATTCCCAGGGGAACAGCTCTGACCCAGACRTGTGGGAGGTTCACAGCTGAGTGCAGTGTTCTGTAGGGTTACCCTCCCTCCTTTCCCAGTCTCACCGAGTGGCTCTCTTCAAGAGCAGCTGCAGCTTTTTCATGCCTCCTCAAGCTCAACTCACGAGAACTTGTCTGTTCTCTTATCCCTGGAATTATCCAAGGCCGGGTTGGATTGGGCTTGGAGTAACTTGGGATAGTAGAAGGTGTGCCTGCCCAYGCCAGTGGAGGGGACTGGATGAGCTCTGAAGTCCTTCCCAACCTAAATGATCCTGGTATTCTCTGATTGTATTTTCACTTCTATCCTTTGAGATGAATTTCAAACAGCCCTGTCTTTTTAATGGAATGAGCAGAAAAGAGGGTGTGCAAGCCAAAAATAAAGAGAGAAGGCATTCAGGGGAGTTGGAGATTTTGGATCYATTGGACACAGAGCCCCAGGCTGATCCCTGTGCAGGGAGTTCTCTGCACCGTTGCCAGTGACTCCAGGCACTGCTGCTTGGCTTTTGGGGGGTTCGGGGTTTGTCTCAGAAACAAGGAGGTGAAGACTGAGGAGCAGAGCCAGGAAAAGGAGCCGGAGCTGGGAAAAGGAGCCGGAGCTGGGAAAAGGAGCCGGAGCGGGATCCCGCCGCTGCCTCTTACCTGTGCCCCCTCCCGGCTGAGATGCACCAGCACCGCGGAAGCCTCGTGGATCTCGCTGCCATCGAACACCCCACAGCCAGCCAGCACCACTGCCACCCTCTTTGCCATGGTCCCTCGGATTCCCTGGAGAGCCCCACGTACTGTGAGCTCTGGCCACTGCCGGCAGCCCTTTATAGCTCCAGCCCTCCCCCAGGAGCAGGTGGGGCCAGGAGGGTTGGGCTGAGCTTCTTACTGGCAAAAAGCTTTTATTTCCAGTTCCACAGGCAGGGCATGTAAATATTATTTGTTTCCTCAACTGGCTGCTCCCTCACAGATCTTCTTCCCAGCACGTTGTTTCCAGAGCAGCCCYGGCTGACGTGCCCTGCTCAACAGAGCAGCTGTGTTTTTCCTCCTTAGCTGTTGATTTTCCATTCTAGTTCAGACTAAAGCACCAAAACCTTTGCACAGGAGATGGTATCAAAGGGAGCCTACCCAGAGCAGAATTCCAGCCAGTGCACCCCATTTTTATACTCTGCCCTGCATAGGCTGCCTTAGACTTTTAATACCAGCATTTTCTTTGCTGATCCTAAATGTTSTTTCCCTCAGATCCATCTCTCAAAAGTGGATATTTTATACTTTGCTGTAGTTATTTGCTGACTGTTGCATCCTGAAAAGTTTAGAAAACAATGAAATTATAGAGTTGGAAGGGACCCACAAGGATCCACAAAGTCCAGCTCCTGGTCCTGCACAGATGCTCCGATGATCCCACCCTGTGCCTGAGAGCTTTGTCCAAGCACTTATTGAACTCTGGAATAATGGGATTCTTCATCAGCAGCACCATCTCGCCATCTGCCAGGAACTGGCACCAGGAATTGATGGAGCCCTGAGATCTGGAGGAASCCCTGGTAGCCGGATTTGGTGTCTGGAGCTTGTTCCTCCCAGCCTGGCTCTGCTCACATGGAGATGATCCTGTACCTCTCTATTTCAGCCTGGCCCTGGTGAAATGACTGTGCCCTGTGGAGGCGGAGAGAACAAAAAAAACCCTACAGCATGGCTGAGGGATGTTTTTCAGGGGTTATTTAYAAGACATGTTCATTGGGGCTCTGTCATTTTTGGGAGAGACGTGAAGTACGTCCTGTGGGTAATGAACTCGTGGTTTGGCAGGTTGGTCAGTCAGGGCAGGCCTGACAAGGAGGCTCATTGCTGCCACTTGTGACTTCATTTATGGCATGTTTCTCCAAAAGGAGGGATTTCAGACACCCAGCTGCTACCTGAACAAGCAGGAACAAGAAACATATGACAGAGGCCTTGCAGTCGCACTAATCGAAGCTAGGTTGTGCCTCTCAGTTACTTTTATTTCCAGAACAGAARTTAAACTGAGATATGCATGAAAAACACCCAAAGCCTTTCCTCTGCTCTTTGTTTTGCTATCTAAGGAATCCTAACTATGGTTTAGGGGTTTATTATTTCCTCTTGCATCAAAAAAACAGCTGAATCATGTTGCAACTTGAACTGGTTCAAAGAAGGTTTCTCCTTCCTCCAGCTGGTTCRGGAGCAGTCCCTTTAGTGATGGAACAAAGTAGCCAGAGGCTGAGGATTTCCACAACCTGCCTGCTGCAAACCACATCGGTAATCCCTGCCTGTTGTGAACTGGCTGGGCTGGTTCCCCTTACTGAGAATTGGTGCAACTGGACCGGCCAGGCTTGTTTCCACCACTTGGAAACTCATCTGTCTCAATAGACATGTCAGCCCTAAAGATCTCTCAGCAATGAAGAGATGATTGATAAATAACATTTMTCTGCTGGGTTATTCCAGCCTGCGGGGCAATGTCTGCACACATTTATTGTGGTGGAGACGTTGGGTTTCAGTATTAACACGTGGCTTTAATTKCCATTAAGATTCTAGTGAGGAGGGGTGGGAAGGGACCCTCTTCCTGAGGGGTGAACACAATCAAAGATAACAGGGAAGTTTGGGAGCAGGGATAGGGATCCAACAGGATCCAACTGCCACCGTGCTCCAGCCGGCTCAGAGGGCAGAAGGAGCAAGGTCCTTTGACATTACCTGATGCTCTGGGGTTGTTCTGGATGCTGCTGCAGCTCCAACACCTCCTGGATGATCCCACAGGCCTAACTTGGGGCTCCAGCCAGTGCTGCTCCAAGCCCCATTTCCATTTGTTTTCCTCTCCTCCTGGCTGTGGAACAGTACTTTTGGGGCATGACAGAGTAGGGTCTGATGAGGGGAACAGCAGAGCTGGCTGCTGGAGGAGTTCTACAGAGCCATCCCTGGCCAGCCCAGGAGCAGCAGTGCAAAACCCTGCACACTGTTCTGCATCTTTTATCTTGTCAGGAGAGTGGGATTGGCTTTAGTGGAGCTGGGTCCTTCATGGGAACAGTCCCTACACTGGTCCATCACCACAAACAAAATRACAGAGGAATCAAAGCTCTGTCAGCTCTCACAGAACAGTTCTCTACTGAATTCCCACCTGACCCGTGTCCCAACACGATCCCAAGGCCAGTGTCCACCACTTTCTGCAGCCTCTCCTCCATCCATAAACACCTTTACGCCCTGACCACACATCCCCCAAGGGAAGCAGCAGGAAGCTGTCCACAATTCCTTCATGTCCCTTTGGGGTACAGAAACAATTCTGGCACTGACTGACACTSACTCCTGACCTGGAAAGCCAGGCACCTCTGGGCTGGATGAGCTGGATGTGGAGTGACAGATGGACAGAAGTCACCTTTAAGGGAATGTGCCTGATTCTGCCCTGGGTTTGCCCAGCTCAGGGTGCTGGTGCCAGGCATTCAGAGCTGTGACAGGGACAAACAGCAGGCCTGTGGCCAGGGTGAGGAGAAACAACTGGTCCCCAMGGAGCTGCTGGGCTTGCAGAGTGTTTGTTTGCTCCAGCAAGGTGGATGCTTGCAAAACCCTTCATTTTAACCGGTGTAATTTCCTCACTGGCAGGAGCAAAAAAGGCAGTAATGGCAATAAACCTTCARCCTTATTTTTCAAGTGTCTTTTTTAACAAGGGTTAATCAACGGTAAAATTGAGAGGCCCCTGGAGGGWGCTACCAGCAGCCCACGCTGACTCACAGCCCCAAATTTATTGCAGCCAGAACTTCATTTGCATTTCCTCCCGCATGCAGAGAGGAGCAGGAACAGAAGAGGTTTGTAGGGAAAAGGGGTGGAGAGCAGGGAGGACCGGCGGCAGCGGCGATGGTTTGGTTATAAAGAGCATGGGAGGAAAGGGAGGCAGCAGTGCAGCCCTCGGCCGGGGCTTCAGCGCGCACCGCGATGGGCGCCGGCGCCGTTGAGTCACTGCATTCCTGCATCGGGCTCCTGGGCATTTCCGCAGGTAGGGATCCACTCCTGGCGCGGACACGGGCTTGGGACGAGCTTTCCGGGACACCCCCCTTTTCCGAGGGGGCTAAAGAGRCTGTTTATCCGCAGGCAGCTCTCCCTGGGTAAAGTTTTTCGATCCAGAGATCCCTGCGCCTGCTTCAGCAGCCAACAAAATATTTGTGTTGGCTTCCGAGGGCTGGCCTGAAGTTTTGTATTCGTTCCATGCTGGGTGGAAAGCAAATCCAAACTTCTTCATAGTCACTGTAGTAAATCATCTCGATTTGGATGCAGTTTCCTCCTCTTTCCTTTTCCAGCCATTCCCCCCACGACTGTTTTCTGTGTTCACTCCCTTTCATTTGCTCCTTCTTTATGTTCCATCTGCCCAGATTTTTCATGTGGTTTTCCATCAGCACAGGGCTGGAGAGATCATCTGCAGGGGATGTGTGTCTGTCTGCCTTTTGTATAACTGGAATCATGGATTTTACCTTTATTTGGCAACAGGGGAGCACCTTCAAACACTTTCATACAATCCCAGAATGGTTTGTGTTGGAAGGATGACCCAGTCCCATCTGCTTCCAAGGGCAGGGGCACCCTCCACAAGACCTGATTGCTTCAARCCCCATCCAAYCTGGCCTTGATGGGATGGGACAGCCACRACCACTCTGGGCAACCTTGAATCATTGATTTCAAGTTTTTTCAAACCAGACACCCAGAAAGAAGTGAGACCTTGGGCACAAACCAAGTCCCACTCCCCCAGCTCCTTAGACTTCACTATTTGCAGATCCTGTGACTCAAGATAACTAAAACTGTTGTTTTGCCTCATTCTCTGCTATGTGCTCTCTGGTTCTCTCCTGGGCTTTGGGCCAGGTTTACAGCTCTCTGTGCTTCCCCCATCCCTGTCCCACAGGATCTCTCCTGCTGGCCGTGCATTTCTACAGCTCGCCCCAGGCAGCCCCTCTGATCCCCAGCACAGCCCTCGGAGTTCTCCTGCTGATCCTGTCGGCTCTCCTGGCATATGCAGGTGAGGTGTGGGGTGGCCAGGCCCAAGGCCTCCCTTCTGCAGCTTTGCATGGTCTGGRTCTGCTTTGCCAACAGGATACAGACCATGGCAGCCTCACTGGACCACTCATCCTTTCTCCCAGAGGAATGTGTTGTCCAGAGAAGCTGTGGCTGCTCCTGGATCCCTGGACGTGTCCAAGGCCAGGTTTGGAGCAGCCTGGGACAGTGGGAAGTGTCCCTGCCCATGGCAGGGAGTGGAATGGGATGAGCTTTGAGGTCTCTCCCAACCCAACCAAATTGGGCACATCAAATTTTTCCTCTATAGGTGAGGAAAGAAATCAATGTTTATTTTAAACAAATGCTCTACCAGGATCTCAGAGTTGTAACACACTGAATGTATGAGTTCTCTCCCCGGCTTTCYGAGAGTGCTTTCAGCATCCATGGGTTGAAATGTCCATGGGTAAATGMCAAGAGACAAGGCCTCTACTTATAYGAGAGAAAAAATCACTGCCTAGAGCAAAATCCACACTTCCTAGAATGAATGTTGACTTATTGATTCTTTGTAACTCATMGCAGTTAGAACATGAAWTCACAGAACCATCAAATCACAGAAYTGTTGAGGTGRTTTGGAAAGGACCTTTAAGATCATCCAGTCCATCTGTCAAACAGCATTATGGTCACCACTAAGTCATGTCCCCAAGTGCCACATCCACATGTTTTTTGACCACTTCCAGGGATGGTGACTCCACCACTGCCTTGGGCAGCCCCTTCCAGTGCTTTAAAACCCTTTCCATGAAGAAATCTTCCCTAATACCCAGCGTGACCCAACCCTGGCACAACTTGAGCCCATTTCCTCTCATCCTGTACCTTGTTACCTGGGAGAACAGACTGATCCCTCACTAMAGCCTCCTTCTAGGAAGTTGTAGAGTGTGATCAGGGCCCCTGAGCCTTCTCCAGGGGAAATCCACCATCAGGCAGCACCTGTGCCAATCCATGCTCCACAGTGATCCCACTTTCTGCCTTTCCTAACCCCTGCATCCCACATCCTACTACCTGGAATCACAGCCCTGTCTCCATTTGCTCCCCAGGGATCCGGAGAAGCCTCAGCAATGCCTCCCTGCTGGTGTYCCTGTGCCTGACCCTCTCAGCATTCTGGTGTGGCTATGGAGTGATCCTCATCCTGGCAGGGCAGGGAGTGCTGGCTACCCCGGGGGATTTCCGCGATGCCCTGGTGCCAGGCCTGGCCACCTTCACCCTGGCCCTGCTCCTGGTGGCCGTGGTGGGCTTCCTCTGTGGCGAGCCCATCCTGGCCCTGGTGGCTGCCGCTGTGTCCCTCGCCAGCGCCCATGAGGTGGCCCTGCACTACAGCTCCTCCCTCGGCCCCTCTGCTGTGGCTTGCAGTCACCTCATTGTCTGTTTGGTTGGGGGCTACTTCGCTCTGGGGAGGATCCTMTACTTCCTGAGCCAAGGGAGAGTTGCCCTCCCTGGCGCAGATCTCGCCGAGAAGAAGGCCCACAAGCAGAGCCGAGGCAACAGCAGCAGCACCAACCCCTTTGCAGCACCCGGRCTGCTCCTGAACATGCTGGCAGCCTGTGTCTTCTGCTGCAGGCTCCTGGGGGTCACCCACCAGCTCTTCCTGGGMCATGTGCCCTGGCTGTGGGCAGCTGGCACCTACCAGATTGGCRTCTGCGTGTTGTCCTACCGTGTGATGGACGTTCTCATGGCCACTGCTTTTGGCTTCACCTCCATCCTCAAATTCGCTGCAGGCTATTGCCTCCTGTATCCCATCTGGCAGCCAGAGGAGCCAGCTTTCCCTACCCCATTCCTGGTGGTTTTCTCCATTCTTTTTGCTGTCTTGGCTCTTTTTCTCTCCCTTCAGAGCCCTGTGGATGGCCTGTACTTCCTGGTGTTCGTTGCCTACTGCATTGCCCTGGCTTGCAGTCCCAGGGGTTTTTTTGCAGGTGGCCCCCACGGTGTGGCMGTGGCCATTTTTGTGGCATCAGCCTTGGTAACTCTGATTCACCTGTACAATGTGAGGGCAAGGGTCAAGATCCCAATGGGAAGAGGTGCTGTGAAAGCCCTTCTTGCCCGCAGCAGCTTCCTGAAGCTCCGGGAAGGGCCAGACATTCATGCCCCCTACCTGGGCTATTCCAAGTATGCAGATGCAGAAGTCCTCACCTATGCYTGCAGTGTCCTGGCTTCTTTTGCTCTAACAACCCCAGGAGACCCCCAGGCTCCCCTCGCCACTGTTATCATCCCATGGGTGGTGGTTGCTGGTGGGATCCTGAAGCTCCTTGGTGGCTCAGTGGCCTTTGCCCGGGGTAAAACCCTGGAGAGCAGTGCCTTCATCCTCTATGCTGTCYTGTGGGTCATCTGGGGCCTCACCAGGTATGGTGGCCTCTATGGCACCAACAGGAGCTTCCACACAGCTGTAGGCATYGTTGCCTTCATGCTCTTCAACAGCTTCATTGTCTTCTGCTCACTCTTCCTAAACATGGCCTGGTTCTTCTACTCCCTCACGTTCATGCTCATCGCTGTCAGCTTCCTGCTGGACGCCATCCACGCTCTTCCCGCTGGATACGACACCGCTGCCACCCTCATCTTTGGGCTGGTCAGCTTTTACTGCTTCCTGGCCGCCCTTTGCAGCATCACCTTGGAGGGTTGCTGTTTGCCCATGGGGAGGCCTGTGGTGCAGCTCAGTAGTGTTGGGGCAGGGACAACCAAGTGCCTTCACCTGCCAGCCAGGAAAGCTTCCTCGGTCAAGAGAATTGCAGGTAAGGGAAGAGCAGAGGGCAGAATGGGGTGATGGAGGGGAAATTCTGGGAGGTTTTGTAGCAGAGCAGTCCTAAAAGGGCATTATTCCAATCAGGGAATCACAGAATGGTTTGGGTGGGAAAGAACCTCAAAGCCCATCTTGTTCCATGGGCACTTTCCAGTATCCCAGGCTGCTCCAAGACCCATCCAACCTGGCCTTGATGTGGAAACCGGGATAATGTGGTGACATTTTGGTGAAGTGGGCCAGGTTACAGGAGTCGCGAGCTGAGTGGAACAGTGAATTCATTGCTGTTCCTCCTGCATCACTTCCCATGTCCTCATCCAGTCTGAGACGCAGGAAAACTCCAGGCTGCACCCAAAGCTTTGWGCAGAGAAAGCAGAGCAAGTACTTGGTCCCTACTCTCTTCACCTCTGGCCCAGAGCCCCTCCAAATGCCAGATATCCCCCTGGGAGGAGAGATGGGAAAATGCACTGCCAGGGCTGGGAAAAGGAGAGGAGAGCACCAAATCAGCAGTGACAGCTCTGCTGTGGGAACCACAGCCCCTCACCAGTCACTCAAGGGCTGGTGCTCTGTTCCCATGCCCACAGATATCCTGAGGAGTGGTGGCACCTGCGGCATCCCCACGGACACCGTGTATGTGCTGGTGGCCGCCTGCAGCCGGCCTGACGCCGTGGAGAAGGCTCACCGGTGAGTTCTGACACCTGGGCTGGGCTCAGGAAYGTTCCAGAACTCAGAGCTGCTGCTGGGTGCTAGCTACAGCACCTGCTGAGAGCAAGGCAGCTCAGCCTCAGTGGGAACAGCAGGGTGGGGAGAAGATCCAGGTGAGGAAAGGAGAGGATTGAGCTGGAGTTGTGTTCTGGGATTCTGAAAGCTGATGGAGCCAACTTGGACACCTCAGGAAACCCAAAAAGCGACAAATGGAGCAGGGGGTGTTGTACATATTTCTAGGTACAAATTGTCACWACAAAACCCCTCTGGTGACAGCAGACTCTTGCTGTAAGCTGGGACYGCTCATGTTGGTGGGGTTGCCTCAGAACTTGGGCCATTAGGATTTTTATCCATCACTGTACAAGAAGTTAAAGCCTTGATTTGGAATAGACATTCCTGATTGGGAATAGTCATTGATGTCCCTTCCTGTCTGGGTAGCTCCTACTTTTWCTCCAGACCTGGGGCAGAGCCTACACACCTTGTCTTAGCTCTAGACCTCCCCAACAGTTTCTTTTTCTGGAAATTCAATCCCATTTAAGTTCCAGACTCATCTTTTTCTGCCTCTTTTCCAGGTCCAAGCGCCAGGCTCAGGATCGCCCCATGTCCCTCTGGATTTCCAGCCTAAAGCAACTGGAACCTGCCAAGCATTTGTTCACACCCCTCCTCTGGGACTTCATGGAGGCTGCCTGGCCRTCTCCCATTAGCTTGGTCATTCCCAGAGGTGAGAAAATGCTGAAAATTCCAAGCTCTCTGAAGAGCTTTGGGTTTGAAATTCCTGAAACTGTGAACCCCTGCAATGCCACGTGTTCTGTGGGGATATTCCTGGTGAGATCATCATGTTTGTAGCTCTCTAAGGGSTGTGTGACTCTGCTTGGTGCAGGTGAATGGGTGGATTTCCTGGGAATGAAGGACTCTGCTAAATACGTTGGAACCCCTCAGAGTGTGGCCATCCGCATCCCCGACTGCTCTGTCACCACACACCTTATCGACCTGGTGAGTCACAAAACCTCAGCCCTGTGACCTGACCCCTTCTTGGAGAAGGGCTGGGGCCTGCAGGCAGCTGGGAGGGGTTTTGTGGCAGCAAAGAGGGGAAAAGAAGCCACCACCAGGTCAGGAAGCCAGAAAAATGCCATTAACAGACATGGTTTCACTTTCAGCACAGAACGCTGTTGGAAGCACAGGCTTCTCTGAGGCCAGAGTGATTTCAGAAGGTGCAGAAAGTGGCCAGYGGAGCTGTGATACTCTGCTTGTTCTAGGGCAGACCTTGTAGGTCTTTGGCTGGAAAAACAGATGTCATTTCAGGGCCACCATCACTAACGCAAGTTTGTCAGTGTTGGTCACTCAGACACAGTTTGTTGGGACTGYAGCTGCCTACAAAGTAGGTGCCACACCAGTAGAGCACTCTGAGCTCTGTTCAGAGTCACAGATGAAGTTCAGAGCTCAAGTCACCTGTTCAATCCTGAAAATCCTGCTCAGAGCTTTGACTCTTGCTCTTCTGTCACCAGGTTGGCCCCATCGTCGTCACATCAGCCAACCCAACGGGAGAGGCTGACACAACCCACCACAACCAAGTGTATGCCAAACTGGGAGAYAAGGTAACCAAGAGATGTGCAGATGGGAAAATGCAACCATTTGTTTCCAGAAAGAAAATCAATCGATGCTAGCAGGAATCTGGGCAAACATCTAGCTTTAAAAAATCTCATGAACACTCCTCAGATTGGAAAGAACATTTTAAAATACAGAACCTGGTGGGAAACCAAAATTCTTCTGCTTTACACAGTGTAGTTATGGCTTGGCAACATGAATTGGTTCATATTCCAACATGGGAGGATGGGAGCAATAAAAAATTCCTTCTTGCTTACAAGCAATCCAATCCTGATGGCAGAATGTGCCAGGGCTCCAGTTGGCATTGGGCTGTGAGAACTCAGGGTTTACCATCTAAAGCTGGGCTGGTCTAAAASTGGTGCCAAGCTCCAAAATAYTCCTGGCTTTCAGAGCCTTCATGGAAGTGCCAAGGTCATGGCCTTTCATTGGTTTAGCCTGGATCTCAGGGRAAGGTTCTTCTGTCCCCAGAGGGTGCTGGCACTGYCCAGGCTCCCCAGGGAATGGGCACAGCCCCRAGGCTGCCAGAGCTCCAGGAGGGTTTGGAAGGGTGGAATTGTTGAGGTGTCCTGTGCAGGGCCAGGAGTTGGGTTGATGGTCCTTGTGGATCCTTCCAACTCAGGATGATTCCATGATTCTACGATTTCACTACTGAATTCTGAGGGTTTTACATTTTGTGTCTTCATGGCAGTTTTAAACAAGAGGGGGTACAAATCTTCCAACTCTAACTCCTCAAAAACCAGAAATTCATGCACATTTTTCAGGATGGGACTTCCTCAGAGCTCTTCAGCTGGTGTGAACCAGTCTGTGCTGTGTTGCTRACCTGCACCCCACAGAGCTCTCCCTGTCCGTGCTTTGAGCTTCATTCATTCCAAATCCAGCACTGGTGTCAAAGCAGTGGGGCAGAAGGAGCAGCATTGCCTTTGATGAGAATTATTTGCTGTTGAGAGGGGAAACTCTCCTTTTCCAAGGGGAATTTGGTTGGAAATCTGTTGTCCCTCAGGTGGATGCAGTTCTTTGTGSTGGCCCTTCTCCAGAGAACATTGCCTCCACCGTGGTGGACTGCACCAAGATCGACAGCGGGAACATTGGATTCTTCCGAGTTGGCATCATCCCCAAGTCTCAGGTAAAATTCAGCTGGGTTTTATTCCCAGTCCCTTTCTCCATGGAGCTTGGGGGTTCCTGGTTCCAGAGGCAGAGAAGTCTGTGATAGCATGAGGGGTTATCCCAGGGTGGTGTGAAGGACGGGAGCAGAGCTCCACGTCACTGTGTCCTGATCCTGCTCCAGAGCACCGTCACACTCTGGGTGACTGGGGAATGGGCAAGGTGAGGCTGATTCATCCATGGAAAGGGCTCTGAGATCCAGGGTCATGGACCTCCATGGGACAGGCTCTGGGGACCTGGGAATGGGCAAGGTGAAGCTGATTCATCCATGGAAAGAGCTCTGAGATCCAGGGTCATGGACCTCCATGGGACAGGCTCTGTGGACTTGGGAATGGGCAAGGTGAGGCTGATTCATCCATGGAGAGGGCTGTGAGGTCCAGGGTCATGGACCTTCAGGTTCTCTGTTAACACCTGTCCCAGGGACTCTGAGCACACAGAAATTATTTGTGTCATCCCAAAACCGAGCCAGTCACTTCAAAGAGAAGATCTTTTGGAAGGTGTCCCTTCCATGGAGGCCCCTGGGGGACCTTTAAAGGTCACATCCACCCCATGGTTTTATAATTCTGTGATTATTTCAACAGGTGGAGAAGAAATYGGTGCTCTCCCCTTTTTCCTAACCCACTCCCAGCTGTGTTTACTCATTCCAGGTGCTGCAGATCCTGGAGCAGGTGCAGAAGAAACACCTGGGGGTCCCCAACAGTGGCACTTGCCCCGCGAAAGATTGGGAAGATCTCCGGGGTCGTGGCCATGCTGTGCACAACGGGGTGGGCATGGCTGCCTTGGTGGAGCCAGGGCGGGATCCCTCTCCCGATTCTGGCTGCGAGCGTCACACCCGCTTCTGACTGCCACAGCTCCGTGCTCACCACGACATCGTCTGCTGGAAAATGCCAGACTGGCCAAATTGGGGAATGGGAGAGGCTTTCCAGCTGCGGGGGTGATTCATTCGTCTTTCTATGGATACTGCTTAAATATCCCAGTGTGCTGCTGCCTGACAAACCACAGGCACCCAGCAGGAAAATTTTCCCTTAGGGACACGGCCAGCTCTCCCTGGAGATCAGTCATGACCAAAGGGAATGTTCCTTTGGTGACAGGCTGGCCCCAGAGTTACAGAGCTTTGTCCCCATCACTAGGAGGGAATTCCTTGGATTTGGGGCATGGAGTGGGGTGAAGTGGTGCAGAATCATGTGGTGCAGGAGAAATATTGCATGAAACTTGAATCACACAGAATCATTTCAGTGGGAAAAGACCTTTCAAATCCCGAAGTCCAGCTGTCCCCCCCCTGCCAAGGCCACCGCTGACCCATGTCCCCAGGTGTCACCACATGGGAGAGGAGGAGGGGGGATGTGTCCAGGTGCTGTGCTGGTGGATCCATGGACTTGGCAAAGTGTGGGCTCAGGAGCTGGGGGTGTCTCTTGCAGGTCCTCTCCAGAATGGTGGTCACTCCTTTTTGACCCTCGCTTTTCTCTCTTGGGAGAACCCAACACTCCCAAGAAATGCCATGACCTGAGATGCTGTTTCTGTATTTCACACTCGGTGTCAGAGTGGAATTCCCGTTTGGATTATTCCAATATTATATCCTTAGAGGTGCTGGAGCTTTAGGGAAGACCCTCCCTTCCCGTGTTATGCTGAGTACCARTTCCAGGAGAGCAATCTCCATGTGTTTGAGGAGGCCAGGAGCTGGTCTCTTGCCTTACAGCCCAACTCTTCCCATCTCATGGCACGTTTCCTCCAGAGTGCAAATTCCATAGGATCAGAGGAAGGGATTCCAGCCACTCCAGGCAGTCATTTGATCTCTCCAGGGGCTGAACTTCTCTCCAAACCTCTGAAATACAATGAAGAAGTTGGAGAAGTGCTCACCTATGACCTAACTGGCATCATGAGAGTGTGGTGGGATGGCTCCTGGAGTGTAGGAATGGGATGATGTGGACTGKTTAGGAAGGACAGGCAGCTGGAGTGGTGGCTGCTCACCAGGAAGAGTTGGGAAGGAGTCTCAAACCTTCGTGAGGAATTTTCCTTGGCAAACATTGCAGTTATGGCTTGTTCTGCCTCCAAAAACTGCTGACCTTATTCTTATTCTCACCTGACTCAGGTGCAAGGTGCTGATCAAACTCCGGCTGAAACCAATGCACTGGTCATTGATTTCACCTGAAGTCGTGCTGGAATTTAAGGATAAATGCGGTGCAGTCGGAGGAGCTTAACCTCCATAAACTCCGGCAAAACTGGGTCTCCTCAGCTTATCCTCACAGAGCTGGCTCTCTTCCTGCAGAGAAAATTCCAGAGAATTCAGTGTGCTCAATAATTTTGCTGGTGCACTTCCTGTATTTCCTTGGGGTTCATTAAAACTGGTTTTTAGAACACAATAAAATATTTTCAATCAACAGATCTAACCCGGGCTGTGCTATCGTCTGTGGCCAGAGCTGACCAAACTTTGTGGGGCAAAGGGTTCTGGGTGTTGGGGTTCCTGGCCATGCAGGATCCAAGCAGGATCTTGGGAGGGAATTGAATTGTGACACTTCCAGGGTGGGAAAGAGGAGGGAGGGAGAAGATAATTCCTCACAGCAGCCCCTGGTGCTAGCTCATAAACACCAGGGCTGAATTTCACCCCTTAATCACTAAAAAATCCCATAAACCCCCAAATCTGAGGGAATGTGGTAAGAAATGGGAATTTGGAGACGTGCTGAGACATCTGAAAGCCTTTTGGTGAGGGAAAACTGCCCTGGCTTAAATATACCAGGAGTGCTGCTACCCTGTGCTGCAAATGATGATTTTTTTTAGTGTGGCACAAATTAAAAGTAGCTCAAAAAACTGTTGTTCTTGATGCTATATCCAGATCCATTTCTCTTCTTTGTCTCCATATTTTTTGCTTTTTGCTCATAGAAAATGTTGGTTTCAGTCTCAGGACACTGGGGGAAGCATTTCTCACTCTGCCGAAGTGAAACAAGGAGAGATTTCATTTCAGGCTAGATTTTACCCCACCCACAGCTCTCTGTGTACTGGCAAACCAGAAAGGGACAGTTCAGGGAACAGAAAATTTAAATGGGATCTTTCACTTAAGGCAAAAAGAAATATGTTTCTACTATTTCCACAATTTTCCCAGCATGTGAGGGGAAGCAAAACATTTTTGAAAAGAAATGGAGAGAGGAAAAAAGTTGTTGTTTTAAGTGGCAAATCCAAAACACTCCAGTCAGAAAGGGCTGAGAGAAACATTTGAACATTTGCTGAAAAATTGCGGATCAAACCTTTTTTGGGGGTATCAACAAGAGTATTTTCTTTACTAAAAATGGAGGTTATGGTCAAAAAAGGTTGTCCAGGCCTCCTCAAGGGAAACCCTCGCTGAGCCCTTCTGGTGCTGCTCCTCTCCCRTCCTRCTSAAGGGGAAAGAACTTCTCCATTCCYGTGTTCTAGATGAGAGGGACARAAGGGGATGTGGAGTTCTCAGACCTCCTCCACAGGAGGGGGAACACCAGAAGAGACTTCTGTGAAGCAAATTTTGATTGCATTGTCAATGTCTCAGAGATCTTTAGGCCTGAAAGGTCACCCTGGGAGACAAAATAACCTCATGAATGGGGCTCTTTGTGATCCAGCCAAGGCTCCAATCCCACTGGGGTTGGAAACAACCCGGGAAGAAGGGTTGTCCCACCTTCCTTCTGCCCTTTGTGGAGTCTAGACATCCGTGTCAATGGAAAAATGATTTAAAAAGGGATGTAAAAGAAGTGTATTTTCCAGTGGCAGGAAAAAGCCAGCTCACCCTTCGAGAATAGAGCGGTGCCATGGGGACAGGAACTGAGTCAGTGCCACAGCCCAGGACGTGTTGGTGGAGCGGGTGCGCCGGGCTCAGGGTGGGCAGAGTGCTTCCGAGGGGAAGGGCGGCTTCCCAACCACAGCTGGGGCTGAACCAGCCCCAGAGAAGCCTTGGGACATGGACAGGGATGTCCCTTGGCCGCTTCCAACCTATGGAAACACCAGGAAGCGGGGAATCTGGGGGGTGGTGATGCCTTATCAATCAGGCTAATCTGAAAGAGAGGCCAGACAAAGTTAAGAGAAGGAGAATACACAACTTTAATACAGGCCTAACAGGCCATACTCGTACATTAGGGCAGACAAAAGCCTCCTCCTGAGGCTACACCCAAAAATGGACACTGGGTCATGAGATCTTCACCTTTTATAAGTTCTGCCTTATTAACATATTGGGTCTTAATTCTCCAATGATCTTTACAGGTGATGGTGTCAACCACCCCAAACTTGCTCCCCCCAACTCGCTGTTGTTTCCATATTTTGGGGCTCTCAGGCAGGGAGGTGTCCTTGGATTCAGGCTCAGAGAGGGATTGTTTTGTCTGAAGATAAGAGAATGGTAGCTTTTAGTGCTGTACTAGGGAAGTACAAGAATACAGATAGAAACTAAAAATCCTAAGGCATCAGTGGGRATGTTGAAATCGAYGATCTTGGAGATGTTCTCCAACTTTAATGATTCYATGGYTCTGTGACTCTCTCTTGGGCTCTTTCCCCTGAAGAGTCAAAGACTGCCTGTGGCTTGGGATGGGGAATGGGGTGGAGGAAAAGGCAGCAATAAAGTCCTGCTGAGTTGGGTGACCTTCATTCAAAGCCCAGCCCCGTGCCCCCAGCAGGGCTGAGGGTGCAGCAAGCAGAGCCCGCAGTGGGGTCATGTCACACTCACCCTGTTGCATTCCACCTGCTGCTCCTCCCTTTCCCAGCAGCAGCCTGGGGTCATTCATGCAAAATCATCAGATTAGCAGCTCTGTCAACAGCAGAGAAATGCCATCTTTCAAAATCCTGGGCCAGATCTTCAGCCTCTGCACAAAACACAGCTGGGATTGAGCACCTGAGAGGGGCTGAGTTGTGGTGCCCAGCTGGGCAACCTGGTCTAGACCATCCTGGAGTCCCCACACTTCTGCCAGGGGTAGCTCTGGATTTAGGGATGGCTGGGTGACAGCAGCTGGGCCCTGAACCAAAGCAGAAAATAACTGTTATATCCCAGAACCCCAGATTGTTTTGGGTTGGAAAGGACCTAAAAGCTCATCTTATTCCATCCCCTGCCATAGGGGTGGAATTTTTCCATGCTTTTTTTTTATCCCAGGTTTCTCTAAGCCTTGTCCAACCTGGCCTAGGACAAATATGACAAATGTGTCTCTTGCTGCACTTGCTGCACACCTCCCTCATTGTGATTTCTGGTGCTCCTGGAGCTGCCTGCTAAGGAGCCAGGGAATAGATGGATTGTGTCCAAAATCTCGGGGGAAAAAAGCAGCTTTCTGGAAATTGAGTTTCTTGAGACTTGACARCAATTAATGGGATTAATTAAACCCMGTTGTRACTCCATCATGTTCTTCYTTTGTGTTTCCCCTGTGGTTTGAAGTCTTCCATCCCCTCTCTTTGCAGGACACTGCCAGCTGGGGCTGAGGGAGGAAAGGATCCATGGGAGCTGCATCCTTGGGCAGACACCGGTGGGTTTATGGGGTCACAGGATCCCCCTGCTCCATTTCCATGGGTKCTGTCACCCCAGGGCCAGTGGATCTCAGGATAACAGAGCAGTCAGGGCAGGGGGTCCTGTGGGGCTGGATGGGGAGGTCTGCCCTGACCGTCCAGTTCAGCAGCTCTGATAAATACCTCGAGTGAAAATCTCCRGTTCAAAGGCTCAGCATTGTCAGCTCTTGTGAGAACTTTTCATTCCTTCCTGGAAAATACAAAGAGATTTTGCTCATGTGATTATCTCTTTCTAGATAGCAAAACCCAAGAATTTCAGCAAATTCTTCTGCTCTGGCCATGAGATGGATGTCAGGGCTGGGAGAGTTGTCCTGAGAGAGGTTCATGTGTCCCTGCAGCTGTGGAACAGAGTCACTGTGGACCCTCCAGGGCCCAGGCACTTCTGAGGAGCCTCCTGTTCTCACATCCTGCTGCAGGAAAAGATTCCTCAATGGTCTTTCTGCCTTGGCTCTCTGCAGTTCTCAGGGGTGCAGGTTTTAGGGTTGCATCCCAAATTCAGTGACATCCACTGTCTTCCCTTGGTCACCCTGGTGACCATAGGAGTTTATCCACCTGAGCGCCCTCATTCTCACACCCCATTTTTCATGAGACCCACCCAGCAGGAAGTAGTGTGGGCCGTTGGTGAGGTGTGTGTTGTTCCGTGAGGAGTTTCAGTAAATTCCCAGCTCCAAATTCCTTCTGACACAGCACCACTTACTGGAAATGCCACAGCACCTTCCTCTTTGCCCTYCCATGTATTGCTGCTGGGTTACGCCCCACAGTTGCTCTCTTATCTGCTGAATTAACACGGATTCAAGGGACCACTGCCATCACTGTGGGCTCAGTGAAAACTCCCTAAAAGACCCAGATGTGCCCAGGTTTCCTTCAGGAATTCTTCAGAACCCGGAGGGTGTGTGGGTACCAGCAGCACTGACCCTTCCCCAGCCATACTCACCTTATCTCCTCCAAATTCCCAGAAGTCCCCAAACCACCTCTGGCATCCAGTGCCTGMAGCCTTCCCAAGGTCCCTGCTGTCCCACCCTGGGTTATCAGGCCCTACATGACCCAAGGGGTCCCACAGACCCCTGTCCCCCTCCCTCCCACCCCTATGATTGCTCCAGGCCCTCCTGTGCTTGCAAAACCAACTGAGCCCTAACTAGAAACACAGGAGTCTCTTGTGGAAATTAGAAATGGCAAAAGAAGTGAGGAACAAGGGATAAGGAAGGAGCAGACATGGAAGCTTGCTGGTGTTTTGGGAGTGAAGAAGAAACCAAGTCCAGATGGTTCAGACTGATAYCTTTCCAACCTCAAAGTGTCCATGATTCCATGACCTCTGGGATGCAGGATACAGGTTTCTTGGCCACACTGAGATGGGCTTTTCCCAGACATATTAAATAGTGATCCTGCTCTCCATCTCACTTCCGAGGTCTCGCTCTCCAAGACACAAGATGTGAGTCCAAGGAAGGTGAAGCCTTGTCCAGGACTCTTCATTGCTAAACCTTGATATGAAAGAGCAGCTTTGGGGGGCTCATGACTGAGCACCCGGTCCAGTGGAACCCATGGCAGGGGTGGAATGAGRTGGRCTTTAAGGTCYCTCCCAACCCAAACCAGTCTGGAGTTTTGGGATTAYTGGGATGGATTTACACAGCAGTGGGTGAATCCTTTGAGTTTGYCTTGTCTGTGGTGATCAGATTTTGGACATTTTTTAACTTTCTGGACGTGCTCTACCCAGAACAATTCCTCTTGTCCCTCGTGAAAGGGTAGGAGTTGGTTGTGTACATGTCTTCAGGGGTTGTTTTTCCCTGCTACTCWGCATGAAATAACGTTAAAATTGATAAAATGCAAATTCATGGCATTGTGACCTCACTGCCACCAGGAAGATGCATTTTCCTGCCCCATAAAATCATCCGACAAAATTCTTTGATCAATAGTGGAAAAAACCCCAAGAAGAAGGAAGGAGACAGGTGTAGGCAGGGCAGAACTGAAACCAGATAGCGGGCCTGACATGGGGCAGCCCCGGGAAGGGCATCACCAATTCCTGGCCTAGGAAGGACTTTTGTACTTTTAGACTAAATCAGGAATTGGTGAAAGTTGCCAGCTGAGAGCCCAGGCAAGAAGGTGAGTTGGTTCTCTGTGCTGAAACAGAGACTGGAAAATCCAGTTGTCTGGGAAACTGAGCTAGCCAAATCCTGCTGTCCTGAGAAAGGAGCCACCTCAGAGGTCCTGGAGCCCTGAATGCCCGATCACCCTCCAGGCGCTGGTTCCTCAGTCCCAGAAGGGTCCTGGCCAGGGAGGACTGGGTGGTCATCCCTCAATATTCCCTTCACAGGCTCCAGTGATCTCCTGGAGCACAGATGGAATGTCCTGCATCCCACAGGGAATGTCCTGCAGCCCACTGACATCAGTGCCATTTCATTCCCTGCCAAAGAGAACACTCAGCTTTGCAACAGTATTTTATTTAAATGAAATAATTATTAAAACAATGTCCAATTACCTAAAGCCTCCTCTGCTATGCCTCTGCACCTCCTTCCCTCCACCTGCACACACAAGGGGTTGTTCATCTCTGCCAGATCTGGTTCCCATCCCTGGAAAAAATTCCACTGAAGCTCAGCTCCCTTTGGAGCAAAGGATGAGAGGGAAGGAATTAATAAAACCATCGACAGGGGAGGTTTAGGGACAAATATGACAAGGTTTGCATCCAGACCCCCCGACTGTGGGGGTCAGAATGAGCCTTCTCCTTTGGGAATGAGCCTTCTCCATTGAGAACAAGCCTTCTGCAACAAGAATGAGCCTTCTCCAACAGGAATGAGTCTTTCC
>NW_026623896.1:244204-264849 GCF_030028575.1 Malurus melanocephalus | reverse complement strand
ACAGGAATGAGCCTTCTCCAGTGGGAATGAGCCTGCTGGGAATGAGCCTTCTCCATTGGGAATGAACCTTCACCAACAGGAATGAGCCTTCTCCAGTGGGAATGAGCCTGCTGGGAATGAGCCTTCTCCATTGGGAATGAGCCTTCCCCATAGGAATGAGCCTTCTCCATTGGGAATGAGCCTTCCCCATAGGAATGAGCCTTCTCCATTGGGAATGAGCCTTCTCCAATGGGAATGAGCCTTCTCCAATGGGAATGAGCCTTCTCCAACGTGTGGCTTAATGGAAAACACAACAAGAGGTGTTAAAAATTTGCAGTAGCTCTGCTGAAAGGCCCCTGTGTCTCCAGAGCGTGACTAAAGGAACTGACAGCTCCCGTTGTTGATCTAAGGGAGGTGTGTTTGTTTCCCTCTGAAATTGCAGAAGCACTGCAAAGGCTGTGGAGACCTGGGGAATTTGCTTTGGAAAAATTGTGGGAATGCAACAATGGAGACACTGCTCCAGCTCCCAACTTCCTCGTGCTGAGTTTGTGTGTCAGAATCTCAGCACGACGCTGCTCACTTCTGTGGGGGCTGGGGTCATTTCCCAGCCTAATTTGTCCTCAGAAGAGCTCAGGGCCTACTCAGGAATTCCATCACAGGGAATCCATGGCTAAAGTGACGGAGTCAACAGCAGGAGCAAAGAAACCCAGCATTATTTGGGTTGAAAGGGAATTYAAAGATCATTTSCTGCCATGGGCAGGGTCTCCTTCCACCATCCCAGGCTGCTCCAAGCCCCATCCAAACTGACCTTGGACAYTCACATCTCCATTATATTCCTACCATGAAAAAACCTTTTTGTTAAAGTGCTGGGAACTGCAGCATTTCACAGTAACATTCATTCTTTGCTGTTTATCTGAGATTCACCACGATCCCTCAACCAGCACATCCTCGCTCCACAACCTCCTGTGCTGGTGGTCACAAATTCCCAGCTGTGTGTGCAAGGCACAAATAGCTTGGTCCAGTGGAAGGTGTCCCATGGCAGGATGGGGAACTGGGGGATCTTCAAGATCCCTCCCAACCCRGACCATTCTGGGATCCCATGATTCCCTCAAAAATGATTTTTAAAGTAAACGATCCCCTTTATTTAGCAGCAACACTGAAAAATCAAATTTATTTCCTTCTTTGCAGCAAAAAGGGGTGGGAGCTTGTTCCTGGCATAAATTGATTGTGCACTTTATTGTGTTAAATAAAAACCCCTGTATTTCCTTTTTATGACCTGATGGTGGAAAACAGGTGGAGAGCAAAAACCTCTGACCCATAATTACTCCTGAGTCACCAGAACACTCATGCCAAAGTGAGCAGCGCAGACAAGGTTGAATGTTTGGGATTTTTTTTCCCCCTCTAACATAATTTGTTTGCTTTCTTATTCAGTAAATTATAAAAACTCAATTAGTGCATAAAACTTTACGCCCCTGACTGTCAGCTGCTTGTGAGGACAGACAGTTTATTGATTCCATTGTGGAATGGAAKGGCTCTGCTGGGAGGGATTCTTACCTTGTAAAAGGAAAAAACTGATCCTGGTTCTCCCCGAAATGAAACCATGGTTTGAAACTCTCGTAATTTTCTTATCTTGCTCCATTTCGTAAAAGTTAAATTCTGGATTTGTCATAGCTCTGACTRGAATCTGTTTCTATTTTCACCTCTGATTTCCAATCACAGTGGTCTCCAGTGCTTTCCTCAAGGGCTGACATGTCCTAGACTCCATTTACCTGCTACAGAGCTCCAGGGGTAACTTTTCCATCTTTGCCTGGGTTTACCAAATCCTGGTGGTTTGATGTGACCAAGGGGCAGCTGGGGAGCTCCACATCCTTTCCTTGGCTGGGGAACTCCAGATCTTTCCTTTGGCTGGGGAACTCCACATCCTTCCCTGGAGCTGACACACTCCACAGCACCAACACAAAGATGTTCTGACACGGCCCCAGATCACAAGTCAAGAAGAGACCTTCTCCTTTTCTGTTTTCTTGAGTTTTTAATTTTTTTTCTGTTCCTGCAGTTTTTAGCCAATATTAACAAACCTCACTTGCTCAGGAAGTTCAAGTCCTTTTTCAAGCATTAAGGTATTTAAACATGAGAGGAGTCCCGTGTTGCGGGACTTCACCACATGCCTTAAAGTTAAGCCTCGGCTGGGTGGTGATGAACCTCAGCTGGCACTTAAATCCGGTTATTAAACAAGTGTTAATCACACAACCGTGRAATGGTTTGGCTTGGAAGGGACCTTGAAGCCCATCCCATCCCAGCCCCTGGAATGCCCCATGGGCAGGGACACCTTCAGCAGCCCAGGTTGTTTAGCTGCCCTAAGGTACGTGCAGGGAGGAGAGCCTGACTRAATTCCACTTCCAGATGCTGGCACGGGCTGGGAAACCACAGGAGCTGGGAATGCCCAGCTGTGCCCGAGCGGGTGTGCAGGGTCAGGAGGCTGCGGGGTGAAGGGCAGCCTGTGTTCCATCCCAGCAACAGCTGCCAAGGAGCTCTGACCGGGACTTTGGGGAGCTGCTTGAATGAAACAACATCTGTGACCCGGAGAAAGAGCAAAGGCTGCTATTTATGGTGATTTSTGAGAGCAAACGGAACGGCAGCGGCAGCCAGACAACAACGGCAGCGCCAAAGCAAGCGGAGCACGTTGGTGTTGGTGTTGACATGTCAGACATGAGGCATGGGATGAACCCAGCACCAGGGATTCTGGGTTTGGTGCCCAGAACATGGGAAGAAATCCAGCCCCAGGGATGCTGGGTTTGGTGCTCAGATCCCAGAACAGGGGGAGGAACACAGCCCCAGGGATCCCAAGTTTTCCTGCCCACCTCCCACAGCAGTGTCAGGTGAGCAGGGGGATGTGGCCTGAGGGAGAATTCCATGACAGGATGCTCCAAAACAATGATAAGAGGGGAGGGAAGGGAAGGGTCTTGTCCCCTGGGTGGTGGGACTGTTGTTGTGCTGAGGGAACAATCTGCTTGCCCAGAGCAGGAGGGAGGAGAGGGAACAACGGCAGGGAATTGGCAGAGATCTCCCACTTGGACACTGCCTCCAGGACGGGAAAAACATTACAGAAACCTCTAATCTGTCACGCACCTCGCAGTGTTTTGAAGCCTTCGGGTCTAACTCATTGTTTCCTTTGTTGAGGTTTGCCTTTAGTGAGTGAATTCCCTCATCCCTGGCTCCCCCTGGGGCCTGTTTGCTTTGGGAGGGAGGCAGGTTCTGCTCTCTGCTCTTGGCAGAAACTCCTGCCCCTCCACAGTGCCAAACGTGGGTCTTGGGGACAGCCCTGGGGACAGCTCTGGGGGCAGCAGTGGTGACAGCCCTGGGGACAGCTCTGGGGGCAGCAGTGGTGACAGTCCTGGGGACAGCCCTGGGGACAGCTCTGGGGGCAGCAGTGGTGACTGCCCTGGGGACAGCTCTGGGGACAGCTCTGGGGCAGCAGCACTCAGCCCAGGGGCCAGATGTTGGAATGAGATGATCCTGAAGATCCTTTCCAACCCGAGCCATTCTGTGACTCTTGGAACCCTCGGCAGCTCCCAGCTTGGCTGTGGTTGTTCATGGATGTTCCTTTGCATTTTCAAGGAGCTGAGTGCCCTGGGATGAGTGGGAGACTCACCTGGGAATGGCTGGGAAGGTGCCAGGGAAGGAACGGGGTGAGTTATTTGCTGTGAAGCCTGTCGGAATTACAGCTCCCCATATTTATTCCTTTCTCTGGTGTTCAGCTGCGAAGCTTTGCAATTTGGGGAGGACAAAGAGCTCGGTGTAGACCAAATGAAACTCAAAGCCTTTCTTTATGTTCCAAAAAGAGGATTTATTTAGTGGGTTTAAAATACACCGATCTGAGTGTTGCGAAGAGGGACACACAAGCAACCACAGCACTCACAGTCCAATGCACTTGGGAAACACAGGAGCTCYGGGAATTCCGGCAGTAAAGCATCAGCTCCTGATGCTGCTGGYGCTCATGGGCAGCTCTCCTGGAGCTTCCAGGCACTCGCTGGGAATAAACAACAAATCTCTGCAGAAAGATCCCAGGAGAGGCCCCAGGTGGGGAAGTGCTGCTSTTCCCAGGAGGTGAGAGTTGGATCAGAGAAGGAACAGCTCTCCCAAGGCTGGGTGCTCCATGGGCCACCTCGTGTTTTTAGGGAGAGCAGACGTGGTTCCTCTGCTCAGGGAAGGTCCCTTTGGTTCAGACCACTCTGCTCTTCACCCTTTCAAAGATCTGCATCACTTTTCCTGCTGGGATGCAGCCTTCCCGCACRATGGTGATGCCACCTTCCAGAGGGAGAAGGAACAAGTCAGGACAACCCCCAAAGGGRCATAGAAAGGAACAGAAAGGGACATCTTGCACCAGCAAAGCCACTCAGAATAAAGTGGTATGGAATGACCAGAAACCTGTCAGAGAGTGAAACCAACGCTGACATCACACTTTATTCAAGAGTTTGGTTTTCCACTCATGAATCCCTCTCAAATGTCAGCCCAGAGCCACCCAGGGCCTCACCAGAGCCACCCAGGACACCACAGGGCATGTGACTGCGTCACTGCGGACAGCTTCTGTGCCACCCTCTCTGTGGTGGTCTGAGGAAGCGCCCACCCTCCTCCCAGCATCGCCCACCCTCCTCCCAGCATCACCCATCCTCCTCCCAGCATCACCCATCCTCCTCCCAGCATCGCCCACCCTCCTCCCAGCATCGCCCACCCTCCTCCCAGCATCCCCCACCCTCCTCCCAGCATCCCCCACCCTCCTCCCAGCATCGCCCACCCTCCTCCCAGCATCACCCACCCTCCTCCCAGCATCACCCATCCTCCTCCCAGCATCACCCATCCTCCTCCCAGCATCGGCCACCCTCCCACTTGGAGCGTTTTCACCCTGACAAGGCAGATTTTCCTTGCACAACCGTGTTTGTCCTCCTGTCTTGTTCTCTGTCAACACAGAGATCCTCCCGGGACATCTTTTGTTTGCTTCTTTTCATCAACATGTTTGCAAATGTCCMGGCACTCAAACACTGTTACTCTTGGAGCATTCTGTGCTGCCAGACTGATATAGGAAAGGCATGGAAACATCCCAGGAAAGTGCAGGGTGGTTCCCACACTCACTTTCATCAATCTTGGTGCAGTTGACCACAGTGGACGCCACCACCTCGTCAGACTCTCCATCACACAGAACACCCTCCAGTTTATGGCCKAGGCGCCTGCGGGGGAACACAGCAACAACCCTCAAGGAACTTGCTGTGACCTCATGCTGAGGCTCCCCSAGGGGCTGGACCCCAAAGCAAGGTCTATCACTGATGCCTTAGCGGGGAAAATTATTTCCCCCACCAAGGGGGGAACGATGCCTTAGGATTTTTAGTTTCTATATTTTCAGTATCTGTATTCTTGTACTTCTCTARTACAGCACTAAAGCTGCTGTTCCCACATCTTTACAATTACAAAACAATTCCTCTCTCTGAGCCTGAAATCCAAAGATATTTCACTGCCTCAGGGCCCCAAAATATGGAAACAACAGAGAATTTGGGGGAGCAAGTTTGGGGTGAGTGACATCATCACCTGAGGGTATCACTGGAGAATTGGGGCCCGATGTGTTCATGAGACAGAAATTATAAAAGGTGAAGATCTTGTGACTCGGGGTCCATTTTGGGTGTAGCCTTGGGAGGAGGCCTTGTCTGCCCTTAATGTACCGGTAGGCCTGGATTAAATTTGTCTGCTTTTATTCTCTTAATTTTGTCTGGCCTCTGTTTCAGGTGAGCTTTGTTTTCAGCATCACCATCACTTWAAGAGGTGGATGGCACTGCCAGGGACAGGGTACTCACGAGATGACCATGTCGTGGTGGGTGCTGTCCACCTCCCCGCTGGGGTTGGCCGAGGTGATGGCCAAAGGTCCGGTCATGTCGATGAGGTGCACCAGGACGGTCAGGTCAGGGACTCGGATCATGATGCTGTCCTGGGTTCCCACCCTGCTGTAGCCTGCTCCGACCCCTGCAAGGACAGGCACAGGATGTTTGCAGAGGCACAATTGGCACAGCCCCTGTGGTGGCACCAGGGTGGATCTCCTGCTTCCTTTGGCAGTGACACTGCTCCATGGACCTGACTGAATGTGAGTATGTGGATGTTCATTCCTGATGATAAATCCATGACAGCAGAGGTACAGTTTGGAGTCTGACTGGGTAAAAAGGAAATTATTCCCAGCTGGAGACAGCACAGCTCTTTCCATGGACACAGGAATTCTAAATCCCAAAGTCTGACTCCTTGTGACCACTGCCCAGCCTCCCATCCTCCACCACCTTCCTCTGCCTGTTCAATTTGGGTAACTCAGAATCACAGAATCATTGGGTTGGAAAAGACCTTTGAGATCATTGAGTCCAACCTGTGACCCATTCCCACCTTTCGACCCAGTGCCACATCCAGGCTTTTCCTAAAAACCTCCAGGAATGGGGACTCCAAACCTCCCTGGGTAGACCTTTCCAATGCCCAAACACCCTTTCTGTGAAGATTTTTTTCCTGATGTCCAGCCTAARCCTTCCYTGGTACAGCTTAAGGCTGTGTCCTCTCCTCCTGTCCCTGTTCCCTGGAGCAGAGCCCGACCCCCCYRGCTGTCCCCTCCTGTCAGGGAGTTGTGCAGAGCCACAAGGTCCCCCCGGAGCCTCCTTTGCTCCAGGCTGAGCCCCTTTCCCAGCTCTCCTCAGCATCTCCTCACAGGAGTTGTGTTCCAGCTCCTCMAGTTCCCTCATTCTGCGCTATTTCCATGGATTCCCAGGAGCCAGGGTTGAGATGAATCATCCCAGTGCTCACAGTGCCCRTCTGTGTCTGTGTGCTGGGCAGGCAGGGGCACTGGGCAGGGATGACCACTGGAACCTTCTCATCCCTGGGATGCTCCACCCTGGTTTGCTCATTTGCAGTGACCAGCGAGGGGCTCGGAGAGGGGACCCTCCCAGGCTGAGGAGCCTCCCTTGCTGTTGGTGGAAGAGCTCATCCGGGGGGTGCCACCCCTGGTGAGTCATTTCAGCTGATGAACACGCTCTGAGCATTCACCAACACTGGGAGCTCCACAGGGCCTTCTTGGGAGAAGGTGACCAGAATCCCTCCCCATCACATCCCAAAGGGTGTTAGGATTGCAGACCTGCCGTGCTGAAAACAAGAAAGGGGGACAGAGGGGTTGTCCTGCTCATCTCACCCAACTTCTTCAGCCACTCTCCCTTCTGGATAATGCAGCCRATGCCACCGGGATAAACATTCTCCATGAATTCCCAGAGCAGGGGGCTGATGGGTGGAGAAGCTGCTCGCAGCTGCTCCAGGTTGGAAATAAAGATGCAGATGGGCTTCTCTTGAGGCCTGTCCTGAAAAAAGGAGGGGGAACATAGATAAAGAGGGCAARTTTGCCTGGAGAACCTCCAAGCCCACTGGGATCCTGGTTGTCCCCATGGAGCAGGAGCTCCAGGCAAGGAAGATGCTGTGTCTGAGCTGAGAGGGGACTCTGATTGATGTCCCAGCTCAGGTCTGCACATGCAAATTGAAGAGGAAACAGAACAGCAGCCTGCCCTTGGGAACCTCTGGGATTCACCCAAATCCTCCTCTTTGGGTATATCCATCACAGGGACAGCCATGCTCTGTTCATTATCAGTGTTTTTTGGATCTTACACCTGGGGCCTGATTTTTTCTGAACTTCTGCTGGTGTAAACCAAGGTCAAACCCACCAATCAGAGATAGGATAAGGAATGGAGAGCTCAACCCCCTGCAAACCAACCTCTCCATTATTACCCCTCCAGTGTTGTGAGAGAAATTTGGTGAAATAAGTTCAGTGTAAGACCAACAGTGGTGATGGAGGGGAAATAAAACCATCTCACAAAGCRGTGTCATTTCAGTCCTCAAGTGACATCAGCTTCAGCAGGGCCAAATGACTCAGGATCTGGGCATGTATTTACATTCTGTTTGTATTCCCTCATCGGCAGGGAAGGTCAGCACTGGCACCAGGGCAGCGCAGAAGAGACRGTCTTTGTGCCGCTGCTCGCGCCTGGGGCCGGCTGAAATCGTCTGTTATGGTTATTTCTCCAGGCTAGCCAGGAAATTGCCTCATGGACAACACACAGGGCCAGGCTGCAAGAGCTGGATTGAAAGTGCAAACTCTGGGGCTGGCTCCAACACTGAATGGTTCCAAAAGTCTGGGGGAAYGCAGCCCTGGGATTCTGATTCAGCACTTTGTAGGACAGAGAGGACAAACACAGGTTTGGACCCACTCTTGAGTGGTTATTCTTGTTTGGGTTTGGGCTTCATCCATCCCCAGGGATGTCACGGCCTAATTCCCAGTGCTCCAGGCTGGAGCAGAGSGGCTGTACCCTGGCTTGYTYAGAAAATGGTCCCTGAAGTTCTGCCGTGGCTGCTCATGAGCTCTGCCCGTGGCCATCTCCTGAGTCTTGGAACAACCTGAAACCAGGGGCTCCCCTTTCTGCTCCTGCACATGGACARGACACAGAGCCAGGGATGCAGAGACGTCCCTGAATTCCCACCTTGATCCTGTAGACCTTCTCGATGGCTTGGGGGTGTCTGCAGGAGGCTGCCAGGGCGTACACAGTGTCCGTGGGGACCCCRCACACAGCGCCCGTGTTCAGCAGCTCCGCGATGGTCCTCAGGCCGCTCGTGAGGTGGGACTTGGGGCAGACACAGGGCAGGGGGTCTTCACAGTCCTTCTTGGAGCTCTGGACCTGCCAGGAATCAGCAGACAATGAATACACAAATATACAGAACACAGAGCAGGATACCATTCACCCAAATGTGGGGATCCACCGTGCCATGATCGCTTGGCAGTCCACGGGCAGAGGCAGCACCTCTGGAGATGCTTTTCCCAAAGCAGGGGAGGTGAATTCTGAGTAATGAGGTCCAAGAGAGCAGCTCAGGGTGGACATTTCAGCTGCTGATGCCTAAAATTAGAGGAGGTGAATTCCACCCAGCACAGCTTCTGGGAGAAGTGGCTGCTCTCCAAAGTGACCTAAAGAAATTGTCCAGGAATCCAAAATCCAGAGGAGGAAGGAATTTCAAGTGCATTCCCATGAAATGCTGATTTAATGGAAAAGTTTCTCTGCAGCAGGAATTGGAGCTGTCAGATCCATCACTCTGAATAGGGGGAATTGCCCTGGTCAGACACCCCAGATGGCAGAAGGAGTTTGAAATTAAGAAAAGATGGGGGATTCTTGCTGTGGAGTCTGGGAAACTTTGTACTCCCAGCTCCCAAGGTCATGGCTTTAAAACTTAAGTCTGCCAGGAATTCTTAGATTGGAGATGGCTGATTCCACAGGGCYATGGAGATGGGCAGTTGGGAGCAAGGTGGGAGTCTTGGGAGTCTTGGGAACATCCCTGCCCTTTCTCCAATGTTATTCYTAATTAAATCCCAACATAAGGGCTATGACGGGGATTAGAATGGCACTAAAAGATTCCACAGAAGGGAAATTCCATGGAAATTGGCACTGAAGGGCCCAGAATATCCCCTCTGAGCAAGGAAGCTGCACCACCACGCCGAGCATCTCTTACTGTGAGCAGAGGAGGCCCCATCACCAGGAGGTCCTTCCCGAACATGCCATTGGCGAGAGAGGCTGCGGCTCCGTAGAAACAGATGATGCTGAGGATGCTCAACATCACAACTGAAAAAAATCCCACAGTCAGAGGCAGCAAGGGTGAAGGAATCTGCATCCCTGGAGGGGATGGAGATTAAGAGTGCAGATGTGGCCCTTGGGAGCGGGGTTTGGCAGTGCTGGGGGAGTGGTTGGACTCAGTCTTGGAGGGCTTTTCCAACCTACAGGATTCTATTCTGCGGTGACAAAATACCAGTGGAAAAGCTCCTGCTAACTCCAGTGCTAAAGAACTCCATGGAATGAAAAATTAAATTGTCACTTGCAGCAAAGCCAAAACTTCAGCAGAACTGCAGCCCTTGATGGTGGTGGTATGTTCAGCTCATCCCACTCTTCAGGGAACATCCCCAGGGAAACAGAGCTGGACAGAGCCTCCAGAGGGGCCCTGACCCAGCAGAATCAGCCAYACCTGAGGGATTATCTGGAAGCTCAGGGATCTGGGATAGGAGGAAATGTTTCCTCCTGCAGCTGTGGGGTGAGAGGCTCAGCCTCTGTCTCTTGCACACACCCCAGACTTCCAGGGAAAGAGGAGCACCCTCTGCTTGATTTCCCCACACTGAGCTTTCTGCACTGGTCCCCAACCCTGGACCCCGTGGGTGAAGGTTCAACATCCAYGATCCCCTAAAACTCACTTTCAAATGACAGAGGGAGACTCCCCAATGTGAAGAGCAGAAAGCAAATGGTCAAGAGCTCCATGGCCAGGGTCAGGCAGAGCAGCACCATGTTAAAAGAGGAAGCTGTGGAAAGAAACACAAACAAGAGGGACCCACATCAAGCAGGGCCCATAAAATGTCCATGAACCAGCAGAARAGTTCCTAAATCAACTCAGGCTTGTTTGATCAAAGTGAGCAGCCCCAGCTCCAATTTCCCTGTCCACAGAGGAACAAAGAGGCACAGCCAGGGTCTGTTCAGCCCTCAGGTTCCATGGACATGCTGCCAAACCCTTCATCTGCCAGGACACTGTGCTCACATGGAAAACACTTCTCAGGCAGCCAGGCAGGTTCTGATTTACACCAGCTGGGCTGGAGTGTGGCTGGGGATCGGTGCCAGCACCCCAGAGTGCTGAACACTTTCACCTGATTTGATCCTTTTATTTTCTTTGAAATGTTCTTCCATTCCCTTGGGGCCATTTCTCCTAAGCCCAGCTCAGCTTCTGTTACTGGCTGTGGGCAAAACATCTCAGTTCTTGCTTAATCAAAGCGACAGCAAGAGCTTAGCCTCCCTCACTGCTACATCTCCACCATGGAAAAACCACAGGAGAAYTTGTGTGATCTGACCCCGAACGCCCCTCAATAAACACCCCACGTGACTCTGAGACTTACCCAAAATGATTAAAAAAGCATTGAGCACCAAAAAGGCAATGGAGCCAGCCGTGAATCCCTTGGCGTTCCCTGCCCCGATGTCCAGCAAGTGGCCTGAAACAGGAGCAGTGCATCTGGTTATGAGCAAACTGCGCAGAGCAGGGTGGCAGGAGAGTGGCAGGAGAGTGGCAGGAGAGTGGCAGGAGAGTGGCAGAACCTCAGCTGGGGTTGCCACAGCTCCAGCTGATGGATTGTGGCCTCACAAAACCCCTCCCTCATCGACACCCGCTGCTTCTGCCATGTGTTTGAGGTATTAACTGTGGGACTGGTGATGCTCATCMAAAAAAATCTCTGGATTTTACCTCCAGCTTGGAATACTCAGGGCCTGGCTGGACACTTCAGCAGCTCTGCCACACCTCAGAAGTCACAGCTATAACTTTCCCCAC
This sequence comes from Malurus melanocephalus, assembly GCF_030028575.1. Classification (NCBI taxonomy): domain Eukaryota; kingdom Metazoa; phylum Chordata; class Aves; order Passeriformes; family Maluridae; genus Malurus; species Malurus melanocephalus. Next base: position 253,476 of record NW_026623896.1, on the reverse strand, counting down.
AGGTGCTCATTTTAAGAGTGTCTGGCATGAGGCTGTGTGAACACTCTGCCCATCTGGAGCAAAATGTGGCTGTTAAAGGCCAGGCYCAGCTTCTGAGAGCCTCTTCCATGGCTGTCACCGGCTAGGATGGACTTCTCCAGGCTCTCAAAGGAGAAATCTAGAACCTGGAGTCTCCCACTGCCTAAAAGGATCTCCTGACTTGTTATTCTGAGGTCASAGCCCAGAGTCAGCCCTGTCTCACAATGCTTTTGCAGGGAAATCTTGGCTTTTATTGGAGTTGAAGATACAACTGCAGCTCATGGAGCTGAGAGCACCAAGTGCCTGCAGCAAAGGTGATCGAGTGCAAACTGGGATGTTGACATTGATTTTTCCGAAAAAGGAGCAATATCAGCAAACCTGGTGCCATTGACTCTCCTGAAAGAAGAAATCACGCCAAAGAAAGCAGCGTGAAATTCCCAGAGAGCGTCCCTCAAGCCAGGAGCTGCCCCATGTGTTACCTGCCAGGCGCAGCCATGTCCAGGCTGCCCAGAAGACYGCGTAGCAGAAGGGCAGCACTGATCCGAACCTCTTCCCTCCCTGCACCTGGATCCGGCACACRAACAGCTGCCCCAGGGCTCCAGGGATGAGCACGGCGGGGATGGACAGCCACTGCCTGCCCCTGTCACCAATGCTGCCCTGGATGGCGGTGGCCGCAGCCAGGCCGTTGCAGATGTAGAACAAAGCGTCTGGCACGGCAGCGTTGGTGCCTTTGGGGACATCCTTGGACCTCGAGAGCMGGGCCTGGACAGCCCCCAGCATGGCTTGGAGAGCCGAGCTGGACACGGCCTGGGATCCCACGGGAATCAGAGCCTTCTCCCCGATGGAGTTGATGAGGCTGGCAAAGGTGGCGTACAGGGACAGTGCCGTGCAGAGGCTGCAGGCCACCCCCAGGAAGGGCCGGGCACCSGCCAGTGGGATCTGGTGGATGAAGGCGGAGGTGAGGACGATGAAGGAGGCATTCTGCAGCATCTCCAGGGTGTCTTTGTGGGCTGACATCAGGAAGAGCAGGCAGGCGGTGGCCAGGAAGAACCAGGCTCCGAACATTCCCGGCCGGCTATCCTGAGCTGTGGGCAGCCCGAGGACGGCACTGAGCACCAACTCCTCCCAGGACATCACCAGCCAGAGCAGGCTGTGCACGCCAAACTTGGTGGTGTGGTAGATGTCCCCCCTGAGGTAGCTGTAGAAGCTGGAGAGCAGCTGGCAGCTGGAGATGATGGAGACCCACGCCGCTCCCACACAGAAGGTCTTCATGTACCCAAAGAAGTAAAAGGCCAGTATGAAGGGTGACACGGTGTCGCAGATGTTCCCCAGGGCCATGGGCTCCGCGTACTTCGTGTTCTTCTTCTTTTCTTCACCGAGCGCCTTGGAGGAGCTTTTCTGTGCCGAGCCCAGCAGCAGGACATTGAAGAGGGGGTGCCCGAAGCCGGGCAGGACGTACCTCTGAGTGACACCCTTGAGCAGCAGAGCCACGGCCCCGTAGAGCCCGCACAGGACGATGCCCAGCTCCAGGACCCCGGACACCACCAGGGYCCAGTCCCCAAAGAGCGCCACCGCCTCAAAGCCCAGGGCCAGCGCGATGGCCCCGAAGATGAAGGGCATGATGTAGTTRACGGTGGCCGAGCAGAAGGCCAGGATGAAGGAGATGGCGATGTAGGCCACCAGGCCGGCCACGGTGCTCTGGCTGGCTGAGAGCTGGGCAGTGCCGGTGGCCGGGAGCTGGCTGGCGTTCCCGGAGGGGAGCGTTGTGTTCTCCAGGGAGGGATAGGCGGCCGACAGGACCCGTGTGGCCCCGTAGCTGCTCCACAGAGCGGAGAAGGTGAGGAAGGCCGTACCTCCAAGGTGRTCATACTTGCGGAARGCGAGAAATCCGGCCAGGAGCTGCRCGAAGCCTCCGATCAGGATGAGGTGGACACCTGAGGGATACAGGAAGGGGTCGGGTGTGAAGCCCAGCACAAAATGGCCAGAGCTGCAGGAAGCTCTGGGGCACCCTCCCCAACATGTCCCACAGCCTTCCTATGAGCAGCCCCATGGCTTCTGCCTGCCCCTGTCCCCACCTTCATGGGAAATTTCTGTGTGCAGCCCCAAACCCCTCCGCTCAGCATGGTGAGCAGGCCCAGGGACATTTAGGGTCCAGTATGGAATGTCACATGGAATATTTGTCCCAATGGCTGAGGAAGGAGGAGCAGCCACCCTCAGGCACACACAGACCTGCACAATGGACACAGCCCATGTTTCCCCACCATCCCAGCAGTGGTGTCTACTGGCCCGTGGGGATTACCCTCAGAGTTCAGGGGATGTCCATCCCCACCCCACCCACCCGAGCAGCAGCACGCACCTGCCAGGACCTGCTCTGCCGCCTGAGGCCCCAGGCCGGTGGTGGCCACGGTGAAGTTGTGCAGGCACAGAAGGAAGGCGCTGACCACGTTGCCCAGCAGCCCCAGCACGCCGGGCTCGCTGTAGAAGACGGCGGCAAAGCCCTCGGTGCTCGCCATGGCCCTTCCAGACAAAACAGCAGAGTTGGCCCTCGCCCCCACAGCCTCCCTGGGCAGCGGCCGGCCGGGCTCAGGCAGCCGGCCAAGCTCCGAGCTGTGCCCCTGCCCCGGCTGGACAGGCTGGTGACAGGCTCAGGTGTTTCCACCGTCCTGCCCACTCCTCGCTGCAGACAAAGCCTCAATTCACAGCATCACTGGAGGTGCCTGCTTTCCGCAGCCCCATCCAGAAAAAACAYGCACGACCTATTTAGGCGACAAGGATTCCTGGCAAAAACATGTTTAGGTGGCCCAAAGCGCTGCAGGTGGTGGTGATGGTTGCTGTCCCCTCTTCTCCAGGCTGCTGGAGATGGAGAGGCGTGAATAGCCCGACACAAACCAGCAAACATCCCGACAAAACCCACAAGGTATTTTTGAGCCATTCCAGGATGTTTCTTATCCACTGTTGCAGACAAACAGGGCAGACACGGTGTGCACACACACACAGTCTCCCTTCCAGATGGAATTTTCCAGCTCCATCCCTTTCTTGAAACCCCAGTGACTAAACAGGCTATTTTCAAACTCTTCATATTTCTCCCATGAACTCGTCTGTTTGCAGGCAGCCCCCACATTTCCACCCCTCGGCACTCCTGGGTACTGGGAGCTGAAGTTTTCTCTCTGGAGGGTTTTGTTGGGAAACAAAGATGAAAATAAAACAGCAATGTTCTTGTTATTTGGGTATTTTTAGAATGTTTGGTGAGCTAAAAGAGTTGGAAAGGGAGAAGGTGATGTATTTTGTTCTCAGCCATTCCAAAGGGCCTTTGAAAAGGGAGGAAAGCTCCACTATTGTTAGGGGGAGTGAGGAGGAGGGAAGGGGCACCACCCAAAGAAAAATAATACRGGAATAATAATGAACCTAAATCCCAGGATCACAAAAATCCTTGGCACAAATTTACATTTTGCAAACATCAGAACCCCTGGACTCCTGTTCTGCTAAAAACCCCATGTTTTCCTCTCTCCATTTATTCTGAAGGATGTCACTTCCCCAAAGGAGGAAGGATGAGGGATAAATCCACTCCTGACAGCTCCRAACTGATTCAGCAACATCAACTCTCATCAAATAAGGAAAGGGTAAAAACTGCCAAGCAAAGCTTGGGGAACGATGAATTATTTGATGAATTGGTTGTAAAGGCTGGAATTTTGGGTTCAGAGAGGGAGATGCATCAAATCCCACTTCTGAGGGAGGAATGCTCCCTTTTCCCATCAAGGCGTTGTCTTGGAGGAGGTCCCGAGGAACRCTGTGCCCTTGGGCAGAGCTGAGCCTGTGGATTCCAGGATTTTGTCTCTTTCATTATTTCAAATGACACTTCTATATAAAGCAGCACTTGGTTTAAATGGTTATCCTTGGAAAAGAGCCACAAAATGAAGCTGCTCCTGGAACAGCCCAGGCAGTGGCTCCAAGGCACACTCAGAGCCTCTGCTTGGAGCAGGTCCCTGCAGGAGGGTGAGGTGGGATTTCAGAGGGACATGGGCTGCCCAGGTGACTCCGTGGCTCCCAGRAGTGGTTTTTAATTTCACAAGGCTTGTTTTGTTGCAGATTTCTGCACAACAGGCCTACAACAAAGCACTGGGATTGGGGAGGGACGGAGAGACACAACTGACAGGGACATTTTCCTCTGCTTCCTGTGCAGACATGGGAGAAGGGAGGAAGAGAAACACCAGAACCTGCTGTGTCAGGCTCAGGAGGTGTGAAGGGGAAGGATATGAGAGGATTCAGCCCAAGATATTGGAAATGAGGAGAGGAGAAGGAGGGGGACAAGAGGAGGAAGAGGAGGAAGAGCAGGAAGGAGTTTCCCTTGGGAGAAGAAGGGTTTGGGGTTGGAACAATCTGAAGTTGAACCCACTGCTCCCACCTGCCCCCACACACCAACCCCAACCCTGGTCCCTGTCCTGAGAGCAGTTCCCAGCTGGGCTCTGTCCCTGCCTCTGTTTCCTGCAACATCAGGACACACCAAACCATGGAAACCCTCCCGGTGCTGCCTCGGGAGCTGCAGCTCTGGAATGCCGAGGGCTGCCCGGAGCCCGAGCAAACGAGGCTCAGCAGGGGAACCCCGGGGGCGTTTCTGCTCAGGTATGCCCTGGTCTGGCCCCGGGAGACCCCCACCCATGGGTGCTGTCACTGTCCCTTTCTCCACATGCACCACAGAGCACTGATACTATGGGATTGTGCAGGAGGCAGAGGGACAGAGGGAAAATCCCTCTCTCCAGGTGGGAATAGCAGCTCTCTGCACCCACAGGGCACCAGCAGCACAGCCACTGTCCAAGAAACCACGGGATGGAGATGTCCCCATGCTGAGGAGGCACCTGGACACCTGGSGAGCTCCTGAAGGGATGGGGCAGCCYGGGATCATCCTTGCTYATTCAAACGAGGGCAAAGTCAAAGCCACACTCTCCCTCGTCCTKCCCCCTCCCCCTTCCTTCCTTTCCYTGCTTGTCCCCAACATTYCTCACCTTGGGATGGCAGGAATGTTGTGTGAGGTGTCCCTCTGTCCTGGCTCTGGTGTCCAGTGACCTCTGAGCCACATGGGACAGGCTCTGGACACCGCTTCCTTCACTCCCTGCTGTCCTCACAGTAATTTCCCTTCACCCCACCCCAGGAAAGGTCATTCCCAACTCCATCYCATTCCCATGGGGCTGTCCAGGCTTTGCAGGGATCACTCTGYACATCCCACAGCCGCTGCTGGTGCTGCTTCCCCATGAGCAGAGTTAATGGGAATATTCCAGGGCACGGACATTCCCTCCCCAGGAGCTGGAGTAAGGCTTCCCACGCCGTGGGACACATACACAAACACCAAACCATTCCATTTGCACTCATCCCCAGAGGCATTTTGCCATCAGTTTTCCATCCCACCTTGTCAGTGGTAACAAACATTTACAGAGCTCTGAGGAAACGCTGCCTCTCCCCGGATAAACATGGAAAGAGAACAAAATATATTTTGGATCAGCACACGCAAGAGGAGCAGTGCACAGCCACRAAACACAGCTGGATTTCACATCACAGCTCTGCCTCTCCTCTGGTCAAACCTGCACGGAATTGCCAGGGATGCATTGCTACAGCAAAAGTCTGCATGGGGGTTAGTAAAAAATGCAATTTTCAATCAAGGTGTGTCCCACCAGGCTGTTATTCTGCTCAAAATAAAAATGCCCACAGGCTTCCCTGCTGGACACAGCAAAGAGCAGTGACATMCCCCAAAATCCAAATAATCCTTTGGGAGCAAAGGCTCCCAGTGCTCCCTGGAAGCTCCAGGGTTCACTCCCAGTTCAGTGACCCAGCAGAGCTGGAGATGGAGAAGGAGAGTTGGGACAGACTCAGCCGAACATCCCAACACTGAAGGTATTCAAGAAAAGCATCCAAGAAAACTACCACTGCCTCACTGCTGCCTTGGCAGCTGGGATTTACCTGCTTTGGTGACACTTCGGCTCAATGGGAAGATGCTCTTGTCCCTCTCATTTCCTGGTAAATCCCATTCTTATAGTCCTCCTTGGGAGGCGGAGCCTGGCACCGTTTGCTTCACCCATTGGCACCTGCAGCATTTTGGAGACAGCAGCTTCCTTGAACCTTGTCAGTCATTGTCTGAAATCTTTATTTATTTCCTGAAACCGGAGGGGGGTTTCCCTTCTGTCCAGCAGGGACAAACCACCCCTCCTCATGGATTCCCCCCACCCTCTGTCTCTCCGGGGGCTGATGTCATCCCCCTGGAAATTCAGTTGCACAAAAACAGAAAGCAAATTGCCTTTTGGTTGCAGATATAAACTCTGCCACCGAGCACCTTCCAGCCACACACCTCTGCCACCCTCGCGCCGAGCACACTCAGCCGGSAAAAGCACCGGGAGAGGCAGCCACCAGCATGGTCTACTCCACCTTCCAGGTAAAACCCTTCCATGCACACCCTCCCSATCCCTGAGCTTGCCTTTTGCACTATAAGGAGGAAATGTCGCTTTCCGGGCGGTTCCTCTGCTGTCCAGCTGAGCATGGCATTAAAGGGGAGCCTGCCCCAAAAYTAACAAATCCCAGTGGTTTTCACAGCCACTTGATTCAGTCACTGACCTTTTCCTGCCATTCTGCTCCTTTCCTGTGTCCCAAACATACTCTGGACGGGGCCATGTGGGGTTGTTGTTGTTGGGATGTGCTCCGTGGGTTTTGCTCCTGTGCCCGCTCTGAGCCGGACCCGCTCGTGGCAGGGCTGGAGAGGCTCTGCTGCCCCTTCCACTGTGCGCCTTTATTTCCCTGGATGTTCTTGGCATCCTTGCTGGACTCCGTTTTGGAAAATATTTTTTYCCTCTTTTAAATATGTTGTTCCTTTTACGCGCTCGTTTGATCTGTGAGTGTCTCACAACGAGAGGCACAACCAGGAAAGCTGCTCTGAAAAACCTTCCAGCAGCTCCGGTGACAAATTCTCCGTCTGTGTCTCTCCTCTAGAAATCCCAGAAGTTCTTGGCAAGCTCTCGGCAAGTCCACAAAACTGCTGCCCACGGTTTGTATCTCTCAGCATTCCCCATCCTTTCCTAGCGGGTATCCCTAAATAATCATGGTATCGCTGTAAAAGAGGGTGCTGGGCTGAGCATGCCGAGGGAAATCCTCAAATTCTTGGAATGAAAAACTTCCAAATATTTGGAGGTCCTTTGTGCCCTCGGGGATAATGGACCAGGAGAAAAACAGCAAAGAGTAAAAATGTGGATTGTTGGTCCTGTGCTAAACCAGAACTTTAACTGGTTTAGAACCAGACTTTCCAAATTCTTTGCCCACAAATGTAAGATGTTGAAAGGGTGGCTCAGATCCTTAACTCCGCTTGTCACTGCTTCCTAATTACACTTGATCCTGCTCTGGGCATTGCCTGGAGCGATCCAGGGATCTCTCTCTGTGTCTCCAGCACTGCTCAGCTTTGGATAAATACACARCAACTTGGCTGTGCAGTCGCTTTGTCTGTTCTGTCTTTTAACGTGGTGTAAGTTTGTTTATCAACTGATCCTAAAATGTCTTCTTGGTCTATTATGTTTAATAACTTCTTTTTAAAAGTGTTCTCGGTTTATTATAAGCTTATTGTAAATTAACTTCTTTTAAAAAGGGTTCTTGGTTTATTGTAAGTTTAAGTTTATTTTAAGCTTATTAACTTAYTTTAAATCATGGTTTATTATATCTATTAATTTATTTTAAAATGAGTTATTAACACAATAAATGCAAGGAATGTTGCTTAATGAGCACTTGAGRACAAGAGAAGTAAGAATAATCCACAGGGATTTATTTGTCTGCGACAGAGTTTTTACTTTTGTAATGAAGTCCTGCCATRCCAGGGAAAAACCCTGGAATGTTTTTAGCTGAGGGGTTAAAAAGTCTCGCTGCCTCCTGAGGTGACAAAGAGCATTTGATGCCGGGTAGGAAACAATTCACCGTTTCTGGGTGCTGGGTGATTGGAGCAGATTTTCCTGCAGCCTCTCCAAGCTCTGACATCACCACTCCCGGCCCGGGAGGGCGGCGGGGGGAGCTGGGGATGCTCCGGGCCCGGGCCGGGGTCGGCAGCAGTCCCGCAGTGCCGAGTGTCGGCATTCCGATRGGAGCGGGAGCGGGAATGCTCTCCCGGTGACTCGGGCGCTGATGGCGTTCCCAGCTGTGTTTACAGGAGGCTCAGACGGGCTCGAGGTGAGCCCAAACACGAGCCAGCGCTCCGTGAGTCACTGGATGTGACATTTCGGGATGGATCCAACYTAGGGAAATTAGGGAATGGTCATTTCATTAATTGCCGTGTTTGCTGTTCCCAAAACAAAGCCGCTTGTGTACCTGCTGATCTGGATGAGCCTTCCTCTGGGAGCAAAATATTTTTAATTTTTTTCATCTGTGATTCATTTAATTTGGACATTAATACATCTTTTATCTGCATCTGAGTGTGCACCCCCACATCCATCCATAAGTAAATATATTGGATTTGCCATCCTGCAAATGTTTGCCACATGGAATTTTGTTTTTCCTGCTCTCCTATGCACCCTAAAATTAATGATATAAATTACAACAGGCGATAACGATTTTAATTCTATGAGTTATAAAYGTAATTCTATTCATTATATTCTGTATTCTAGTTCTGGAATTATAAATACTTTTAAAAATTATAGATTAATATGTTAATTACAGAAAAATGTATATAAATGAATATATATAATAGTGATCTATATATAATCTAAACAAGGCAATTTGTCACTGAAATGAAAACACACAATAGACACAAATTGGGAATTTTCCATAGAATTTTAATTTATTTTTAAGGATTATTTTTAAGGATTTTTAAGGATTTGAAATACATAGGGCTTTAGAGCTTTGTTGWCTGAGTCAAGACACTTCAGTGCCTTGAAGGACCAAGCTTCTGGACAAATCCAGGCTTTGGGTCTAGTTCTGCTTTCCAAAAAATTATGGAAACTTTGGATTTATGAGGTCCATCCCTGCTCTGCCTTTCCTCCGGATAAAGGGACATAATTTGATTGAAACCTCCCAAAAACGGTTGTTGGAAATCCAAGGTGAGGGGATGGGGCTGAGCTCTGAAGTTGCTTCACTTGAACCTTCTGGAAGCCACCCCAGGAGGTTCCCAGAGCATCTGTGGAATATGGAATTTTACATGGAGAGCACACGGAATCAGAGAGTACCCCAGGCTGGAAAGGAGCCAGGAGGGAGATGAATTCCAGCTCCCTGCTCCTGCAGGGCCCCTAAATCTGACCCAC
>NW_026623896.1:237499-243555 GCF_030028575.1 Malurus melanocephalus | reverse complement strand
CACCGTGACCAGCAGCTTTGCCTCGTTCATCCACGCGGCGCGGCCCGAGCAGCTGTCCCCGATCGTGCGGCACCGCAGCAAGAGGATGATCCTGGACAGCCTCGGCGTGGGGCTCCTGGGCAGCACCACGCGTGTMTTCGACATCGCCCTGCGTTACTGCCGGGTAGGGACAGCCGCGACAGTGCCACCAGCGCCACCTCCGCAGGCTGATTGCGAGGGCTCCGGGATGCGGGGGTGTCCGGCATCCCCGCTCCCTCCGAAGCCTCGGCTGAGATTGTCCCGTTCCCGCAGGAGCTGTATTCCTCCGTGGCCGTGAGCTCGGTCTATGGAAAGCCGGGAGTGAAGCTCTCCCCGACGCTGGCTGCCTTCACCAACGGCGTTGCGGTAAGGCTGGGTCTGCCCGGGGGATCTGTGATCCTGGCTTTTCAAAGGGAATCTGTGATCCCGGCTCTGCCCGGGGGATCTGTGATCCTGGCTTTTCAAAGGGAATCTGTGATCCCGGCTCTTCCCGGGGGATCCCTGCTCCTGCCCTCCCAGGGGAATCTGTAATTCCGGATCTTTCCAAGAAATCAGTGCTCCCGGTTTTCCCAATGGAATCTGTGCCCCTGGCTCTTCCAGGAGAATCTGTGCTCCCGAATCTTCCAGATCTGTGTTCTCAGTTTYCCCAGGGGAATCTGCACTCCTGGCAGTTCCAGGAGGATCTGTGCTCCTGGCTTTTTCAAGGGGGATCTGTGCTCCCTAATCTTCCCAGGGGATCTGTGTTCCCGGTTTTCCCAGGGGAATCTGTACCCCTGGCACTTCCAGGAGGCTCTGTGCTCACAGCTCCCCCAGGGCAATCCGTGCTCCCGGCTCTTCCAGGGGATCTGTGCCCTGTGGTGCCAAGAATTAGCATTCCAGGAAGCACAGTGGTCACCAGGAGAGTGATGGGAATGGAAGTCAGSAGCTCCTCTGCAAGGTCCTGGCCTTTTGAGGGGCCAAACAGCCCCGTGGGGACACTGGAGGATGCTGTGGCAGAAATTCCTCAGGACAGCAGCAAGGAGCCCTCACTCCCTCAGCTCCCAGCCCACCAGCAGGTCCCTATCCCCATTTCTCCGGCAGACMCATTCCATGGATTTTGATGACACCTGGCACCCTGCCACTCACCCCTCTGGGGCCGTCCTGCCCGCTCTCCTGGCAGCTTCCCAGATGCTCCCTCCCAACACCAAACCCAACGGCCTGGATTTCCTGCTGGCCTTCAACGTGGGCCTGGAAGTGCAGGGAAGGCTGATGCACTTCTCCACGGAGGCTCACGACATTCCCAAGAGGTAAAGCTCCCGTTCTTCACTGAGGAGGAAGAGGGCTGGCGAGTCTGGGTTTTAAAATGTTAGTTTAGCTTAAGCCCAGTTCAAGTCCCATTTAATTTAGATTTACCCCAGRATCAGGCACTGAGAGCCAAATGCCRGGGGTGACAACACCACATATTTATTTGGTGATTTTCAGGGATTTTGCCTCAAATATAACCCTCAGGAGGGGTCCCAGTGAGTCTGCAGTGCCATCCCCTGACCCAGCCATGGTGGGATCCCAGAGCCCAGCAGAGTTTGGTGGTGGGCACAGCCCCTGTGCCASCTGCTGTCACCAGCAGTGCCCTGGTGTGATCCCAGCAATGGAATCAACCAGGAATTCTTCCATTTTTCATGTCTGAGAAACAATTATTTGTCTGAGGCCTGTGTGGACACAAGCCATGGCACCTCCTGGAGAAAGTCCAGATTGATTTCTGGAGAAGCTGAGCTCACCCTGGTGTCTCTGAGGAGGTTTCATGTAGAAACTAGTTTTTAGAGTTAATTTATGTTAATTGACTCTAAATGTAGAGTTATACTAAACTCTAATGAAGGTCTAACTTAAGAATTAATTTATTAGTCAAAATTTATGGTTCAGTTTTGAGTCAGGTGAGTCCCACCCACACCAGAGCCACGAGGCAGTTCTGTGGGTCACTCATTTTCCATGAATTTTCCCAAGGGATGGGTGCTTTGGTGTTCCCAGTGCTCATTGCTGCCATCCCCTGCAGGTTCCACCCTCCCTCGGTGGTGGGCACGCTGGGCAGTGCCGCAGCTGCAGCCAAGCTGCTGTCCCTCAGCTCAGCACAGTGCCTCCACGCCCTGGGCATCGCCGCCTCGCTGGCCGGGGCGCCCATGGCCAACGCCGCCACCCAGGCCAAGCCACTGCACGTGGGCAACGCCACCCGCCTGGGCTTGGAGGCGGCTCTGCTGGCGGCCCGAGGGATGGAGGCCAACCCCCTGATCCTGGATGACATCCCCGGCTGCTCCGGCTTCAGCGCCTTCTACAGCGTCTACCAGCCCAAACCGCTGCCCGTGCCCGGTGGGCAGCACGAGTTCCTCCTGGAGAAGCAGGACATCGCCTTCAAGCGCTTCCCTGCCCACCTGGGCATGCACTGGGTGGTGGAYGCTGCCTTGTCCGTCCGGAATCTCTTCCTCAACTACGCGGGGTCCTTCTCTCCGTCTCTGATCCGCACCATCATGCTGAAGATCCCGGTGTCCAAGTACATCAACCGGCCTTTCCCCAGCTCAGAGCACCAGGCCAGGCACTCCTTCCAGTTCAAYGCCTGTGCTGCCCTGCTGGACGGCGAGGTGGGCCTGGCGTCCTTCTCCGAGAGCAGCATCCAGCGGCCCGAGCTCAGGGAGCTGCTGGACAAGGTGGTGGTGGAGCACCCCGAAGACAAYATGGCCAACTTTGACAAGATGTATGGCGAGGTGGCCCTGCTCCTGCACAGCGGGGACRTCCTCACGGGCAAATGTGACACTTTCTACGGGCACTGGAGGAAGCCCCTGAGCAAAGAGTCGCTCCTGAAGAAGTTTCGATCCAACGCTTCCCACGTGCTTCCAGAAGAAAAAATCGAAGCCATCATCACCTTGGTGGACAACCTGGAGGACCTGTCAGACAGCTCCCAGCTGGCCTGCAGCCTGTGAGGGGACAGCACAGGGGGCTTGGTGAGGGGCTCGTCCTGGTGAAACTCCGATTCCTTTCTTCATTGGTGCTTTTTTATTGATCCCCAAGGGTGGGGAAGTTCCCACCCCTTCCAGTAGATAATTCCRAAGGAACCCACGAGGCAGGAGGTGTGTCTGGGTTAATACACAGGGTAAACTTCAACTTCTGGTTGATGCCGGCTGAGGAGCTGAAAGGCCACCACAAATATTAAAAAATTCCTATGGAAATTTCTGAGAATCCTGGGAAGTTCCTTTTCCAGCAGAAACAGTGCCTGTGCCTTCCTTACAGCTGGATTCCCAGCTTTTTCTGGGCAGAACGCCTGACCACTGACTCTGGGAGAAGGACGAAGTTCAGCTGCAGAGCCMGTGCTTTTCTTAGTGCTCCTCTGGGCACTTTTGGGGTCATGGTCAGGCAGTCCCGTTGGCCACAGGAAAAATTGACAACAGCTGGAAACAGCCCTGCCTGCAGAACTCTCCATCAGAGAGGGTTAAGTTTCCTTTCCAGTAAAAGCCTCCCATTTTACCAGCCCTTGGGAAGTGTTTCCAATTCCCTGCATACAAAGGATGGTTCGAGGACCCTTGAGACCTGCATGTCTTTTCTGTTGGGAGGTGAGGAGCCCTGCACCAGTCCTACACCCACAGCAGTGATCCCTGCCCACCCCAGGGCTGCCCCACACCATCTCTCCCGGTGCTCCCAGCCCTCCCAGGCACCYGTTCAGAGCTGGCTCAGCAGGTGGCCCGTGGGCATCTCTGGGAGGTGGCCCTGGCACCCACACTGTGACTCCCATTGGGAAATCCCTGTTCCCCTCCCATGAGAGGTGCAGAAGCTCACTGGGACTCGGCTCTTAACTCATCTTTCCAGCTGGGATGAAACCCGTGCTCCTGAGCAGCCATTCCCTGGAAGGCTCCTTCCCCCGTGTCCTTCCTGAGTGGTGAGATGGAGAACTGCTCGACATTCCTGTGTGTTAAACACCAGGATTGCTGATCCAAAGGGCTCCTTTCCAACACAATCAGAATGAAAGTGTGGCATCTGCTGCGGGACTGAGGGATCAAGAGAGATGAGATGGGAGCAGACAAGAAGGAAGTTCCTTTTCTCTTGCTGGTCGTGGTTTGTGCAGGGAATGAACCATCCAAAAGAATCCTGTTTTCCTACCTGTTAATCCACTCTCTCCCACTGTCCAATAAYCACAACGAATCTTGCTGAATAAAGAATGGAATTAAATTAATTTTCTCCACAAAGATTTAATGCTATATTGTGTAGACCATCAATTTTTGGGGTTTAATTGGAGTACTCATAATACAGAAGCTTTTCCAATAGAGGGGGAGCCCAGCAGAGGCTGGGACAGGGACAGTTGGAATGCTGGCCCATGACCACTAGATTCTCCAGGGAAACCACTGAGCCCCACAGGTTGTTTTTCCTGGAGACAACAACAGTCAGCCAGGAAAGCCTCCTGTGCTCCAMCATCATCACTCCAAGAGAACACTCCTCCATCAACAACACATCCCAAATACTTGCTAAGTTTCCATGACAGGCTTGGAGTTTCCTATGATTTGGGTCAGGTGTGAGATCCTCAGATCATCCCACATTTGATCCCCATGTGATTCCACATTTAACACACCAGGAAACGGGAAATCCCCRGAGCCACTGCCCCCAGGCCAGGCAGCAGCTGGCACTGAGAGGGATCAGCGTGTGGGACAGAACCCRGACAGGCTCCAGTGCTGGGCACAAAACCTCCTGGGGGATTGTCAGTCTCAGTGTCTCAAGGTTTGTCCCAGTCTCCCATTCCCGTGCCTCCATGCTGCAGTGATGCTGGGAAGCAGTGAAGCTGTGCAGGAGAGGAGGGATCTGCCACCATCCTCTACCTGTCAGTGCTGGAGCATAAAAGAACATTCCAGTTTGGTTTCAGGGTACATTTTGCTGCTGAGGTCCAGAAAACTTTCAAAAATTTCATCCATGGCTGATCCCATTGGATGCAATCCCAACTCCTTTCAGCAGCCAATGTGTAAAATKAACGAGGGAMAGGACAGGAAGGYTGGCAGGGTCCAGTTCCCTTTTATAGAGCCCCTCACAGTTCCCAAAATCCCAGGATCACTGAGGYTGGAAAAACCCTCCAGGATCATCCAGTCCARCCTCTGCCTGATGMCTACCTTGTCCCCAGCCCAGAGCACTCAGTGGCACATCAACACCTTCCTTGGACACCTCCAGGGMTGGGGACTCCAAACCTCCKTGGGCAGCCCCTTCCAACGTCTGGCCACACTTTCTATTAAGAAAWTCCTTCTGAAGTCCAACCTGAGYCTCCCCTGGCCCAGCCTGAGGCCGTTCCCTCTCCTCCTGTCCCTGTTCCCTGGAGCAGAGCCCGACCCCCCCGGCTGTCCCCTCCTGTCAGGGAGTTGTGCAGAGTGATAAGTTGAAGCAGAAAGTGGCTTTTCCACAATACCCAGGAGCTAAGGACATGCTTGAGATTTTTTTCACTCATGGAATTTCCTCTAAAATCTTAGGACACTGAAAAAGCTTCCAGCATCCCACCCCAGAAAAATGTCTCACTCATTATTTCCATCTTCAAACAGCAAAGGTTGCAAATCTCTGAGTAATGAGGAGGCCCAGCCCCTGGCAAGGGAGAGGAGACCTTAAAAGGGCCCAGAAGAAAAATGGGCTGTGAAAATCACAGAGCAGCTTGGGTGACWCTGGGAGTGCTCAGCGACAGCGCCACCAAAGTCCCCAGGTGCTCCTCRCAGGCTGAACAAGAAAAGTGTCATTGTCTCTCTTTCTGCTGCTGTTCCAAGATAAACAGCATTCTATATTAAGGAACGAGGATATTTCTCCACAAACATATTTATGGGAGTAAATTCAGTGACTGCWAGGTCACCTGCAGTGCAGAGCCAGGCAGGATCCCTGTTAGTAATCAGTCAATAACTGTGAGAGGCTGTGGCTGCCCCTGGATCCCTGGCAGTGTCCAAGGCCAGGCTGGACATTGRGGCTGGGAGCAGCCTGGGACAGTGGGAGGTGTCCCTGCCATGGCAGGGGTGGGATGAGATGATCTGTAAGGTCTCTCCCATCCCATCCCATCCCATCCC
>NW_026623896.1:233655-236334 GCF_030028575.1 Malurus melanocephalus | reverse complement strand
GCGGCCAAATTCCCAAATCCCAGGTGAGAAGGGTGTTTGGACAGTCACAGCTGGATTTAAACTCAGGCTTGGGGGGAGAGCCACCAGCACCAGGCAGCCTGAGACAAGGAGCAGGAGATGAGAGGAAGTGAGATGAAAATTTCCAACTGGAAAAATTACTCTGAAAAGGAGAGAAATGACAGGTGGACAGTGTAGGAATGAGGACTTGAACTGCAGCAAAAGGGATAGCAGGAATTAGGGAAAATGTCGCAACAAATGCAGAGCAGCAGCAGCAGGACAGATCTTCCCAGAAGGCCATGAAGTCTCCATGATGGAGATGTATAAAAGTGAGATTCACTCCCAGGGATGAGAGCTGATCAAGTTGCCTTGGGGAACTCCCGATGTCCTCACAGCCCTGTTTAAGGCTGGGATTTGGGCTTTGTCCCAGGTTTACAAATGAAAGCTCAGACCTGTGAACGGCCCCTGCATCCATCTCCTGTAGGGACACAGGCAGAGGATGGGCTGTGCTCAGGGCTCCCCTTCTCCATCCGTAGCCACAGCCGGGCAGTACCTGGAAACCTCCACCAGGTTCTGGTCGGGGTCTCGGAAGTAGATGGAGGTGATTGGCCCCACAGCGCCAGTTCTGGCCACAGGACCTTCTTCAATGGGCACCCCACAGGYCTGGGGGACACAGGAGAGCAGGGGCTTGGTGATCATGGCATCATCGGGCCCTTTCCCCCAGTCCTGAAAACATGAACTGCCGGATGAGACATTCCCCAGGGAAGCGTCCCTTGGAGGCTCTGGATTCACGTCCCTTGGGATCCCCCTGCCCTGGGGACACCCCGTCCCTGCCTCACCTCCAGGTGCTCCAGYAGCTGCTCCAGGGGCACCGCTGTGATCAGGCACAAATCCGCGGAGCCGGGCACCGGGCACCGAGCCTTGGGCTCCAGCTCCTGCCCAGCCTGGTGCAGGTTGAGCTTCTGCTGGCCAAAACGCAGAGCTTTGCGATTTCCCTGCTCCCAAAGGAAAAGGCTGCAGTAAGGGAGAATTCCTGGGCTAAGGAAGAGCTTAGAAATTCACTTCACTGTCCTGAGTAGTCCTGGAAACCCTGATGGAGCCCTGCCAACTCAGGGCTTTGCTGGGGAAACCCAAAAACTGATCATTACCAGGCTCCTGTGATACTCCTGGAGGTGTGGAGTGGCCCAGGGAATTCCTGCAGCCACGTGCAGTGTTCCAAAGGGAATGCAGGGTTTCAGGGCTGGGTATTCTCCATCCCCCCATAACCAATGGCCAGGCTGGCACTGCCCTGGGGACAAGGCTGAGGACATGGGCTGAGGAGAAGAAGGAGGTTTTGACAGCTCTTTGCAGGATCTTCAGGGGGTTTCTGCAGGCTCAGGGGGCAGCTGAGCCCCCATGGAAATGCARGACAGGGACCACCTAAAGATCAGAGCTGTGGGTTTGATTTTTAGAGAGAGAATGGGAGAAGGAAGAGCTTAGAAATTAAAAAGGTGCTGTGTGTTCATCCAAAACAGGCAAAGGGGCTCGAGGCTTGGGCAGGAGATGAGTTGGAATAATAAAATACTAAATATTAAATATTAATCAACTTCTCTTCCCTTTGCCTATGGAAATATCAAAACTAGATGGCTTTAGGTGATGTGTGGGTTTGAGGAGTCTCCTCCTTCGGTCCTAGAAGATGTTTTTTCAGAGAATCTTTGGGGGATTTTTGTCACTTTGACTCCTTTCAGCGTGTTTGTACTTACCTCTGATTCAGCCTGACTCTCGTGAAACTCAGACCCTGATGGGCTGCAGCTCATGCTGCCCCTGCCACCCCCACCCCAGTCCCGACCCCACCCACAGGGCCCAGAGCCACAGTCCAGTTCCTCCAGACCCAAACCAAGCCTGCACCYGAAGTCACCTTGAACGTCACCACCTCCATGCCCAGGACTTTGGAATAAAAGTCCACGGTGTCCTCGATGTTCCTGACGGTCAGCACGAGGTGGTCCAGGCGCTGGATGAGACACGAGGGTGGGCTCCTGCCCTGCTCCTTCCAGGCCATGCTCCCGGGGCTGGCAACTGGCACGGAAAAGCAGAGAACAGGGAAGTTGGGAGCATCCAGCGACGCAGGAAAAGGGAAAATGGTCCGGGGAGCAAAGAGCAGAGCGGGGATCGCCCAGGTTTTCCTTCGTCCTGCAGGTGGCACAAGCACAGCAGAGATAAATCCTCTCCCCGCCAGAGCCCTGACCCGGGCTGGCTCTGGTGGCACCCGAGAGAAYACCGAGCCTGTCAGAGCCCCTGGATGGGGCCAGGGGTGGGGACCAGCTGGGTGACCTCCCTGAGGGCTGGTGTCACCCAAACGCTGAGCTCCCAACCCCCGTGTGCACCCAGGAAGGGACCGCGTGTGGGATCCTTCMTCCATCCCAGTGTGGGATCCTTCTCCAGCCCCTCCGGGCTCCTCCCAGGTGTGGACACTGGTCCAGGTGGAGCCAAACCAGAGAGTGGAGACAAACTGGGGCTTGGCCGAGCAGCAGGAACCATCTGGGGATGCGTTCTGCCATTTGCCTTCAAGCTGCCAGATGCCACCACCAGGCAGAGGGTGAGGCCAGGGGTTCAGGGTGACAGCACCAGGGTGTGGGGACGCGCCAGCCTGGGGTCCCAGAGGTTCCTGGTGGCTTATGGTGAGTTCAGACCCTCTGGCACTGC
>NW_026623896.1:224711-233160 GCF_030028575.1 Malurus melanocephalus | reverse complement strand
AACAGGATCCCATTATCCCTGGGATAATCCCATTATCCCTGGGCTGTGCCCAGTGTCTGCCCCCGTTATGGGGAGCCACCATCACACCCCGAGGGAGCCCCTGCCCCTCCTCGCTGGTGTTTGGTGTCCAGCAGCTCGGAGCACCCTGGCTCAGTCCCTCTGTGAATCCCTGCACCCCACTCCTCCTCCTGGGTGCCCAAACTGCGGCACCTCCCTGTCCCACACACAGCTCCCACCTCCCCTCCAGGTGAGCCCCTGATGCAGACACTGAAAGGGAACGCGGTGGAGGAATTCCTGTTACCTCCAGAGGGACACAGAGCCGGGAAGGCAGCGCCGGACGGGTCCCTCTGACCGTGTTCTTCCTGCTGGGAGCRGCCACGTCACGGGAGAAAGGGAGGGAATCATGAGATTGGACATTGCTCCCTGCAGAGGTGAACCTTGACCCAAAGGGCAGCTGTGTGAAAGAGCCCAGAAAAACAGTCTGGGTTTTTCCCGTTACAAGGAAAATTGGATTTTTATGGGCTGGATTAAAGCCCACCCTGGAGAAATGAGGATATACCCGGAGAACAGGGGCTGTCCAAGCAGCCACAGCGAGCTCCCACCTCCCTGGCAGTGGACAGGGAATTTTGCCTCCAAGATTATTTTCTAACATKCTAAATAAATAAATAAAATAAAATAAACAAAATAAATAAAATCATAAATAAAATAAATAATCTTGGCCCTGCAAGGCAAATACCAAAGACTTTGAGCCCTTCAGGTGTTTAGAGAGAAGGTTGTGATGGACAACACATGAGGCCCATGATCATCCCAAAACACACAGACCACATTTAAGTAGTGACAATATATTGGTGAGTAGGTGTAGCAAAATTCATAAGAAAACAGGAYAAAACCAGGCAATTCCCCGAGGGATCGGTTTGGATCTCTTGAACGGCACATTTTCTCCACTCCAGTTAAGATGTGAGTAAATYGGAGCTAAAAGCAATAAAACCATTAATATTTACAGCTCTGGACTTTCATCTGCCAGCTGACTTTCACAGGAGAGCTGTGGAGCAGCGGTGCCTGTTGGGATCCTGTTGGGATTCCTGGATGAGGGAACCCCTCACACAGAGGTGTCTGGATGGGGTTTAGCCCCATGGTTTAGCACGGGCTCGTGTGGGCACAGGAAAGGAGGACAAAGTCCCTGGAGAGAGGATGCTTTTCCATTGGGAATGCTCTGCTGAGGAGGTGCAGGACCAGCACTCACTTTGGTGGAAATCTGAGGCTCAGAGGAGTCATTTCCTAGCAGCAAAATGGTGTCTTGGAGCAGGGAAGTAATGGTTCGGGTCCAAGGATTCCACTTCCCCAAGTGAGATTCAGTCCAGSACCAGCAAGTCGGGGGTACTTTGGGATTGAGTTCAGGGTAGAAACCCAAATATCCAATTTGGGAATGGTTTTGTGTTCAGCTCCTTGGAGGTGTGGCTGCAGAMAGGATTCCTGAGCTGCTCCCAGCATCCAGGGAGGGATTTTCCTACATGTTGGACACAGGGATGGAGCTGAAGTAGCTCAGCAAGTCCTCCACGGTGAAGTCCAGGGCAATCCCTGATCCCGCATAGCAGCATTGGATGTGCTCCTCAAACTCTCAGTACTGCGGGACAAACTCCTCCACACCACCTGGAAATGATGGAAAACCAGAATTCCTGCTCCAGGGCCTTCCACACCACCTGAAAATGATGGAAAACCAGAATTCCTGCTCCAGGGCCTTCCACACCACCTGGAAAACCAAACCTCAGCTCCTTCCCCTGCCCTGCCACCACAAGGGCAGTGCAGTCCTGACTCCCAAACCATCCCAGCATCACACCCATCCCGATCCAGTTACCGGCAGAAGATTTTCCTCTGGGGACAGATATTTGTGGATTTTCCTGTAGAGGGTCTCCAGGACTCTTCTGACTTCCTTGCCAGGATATTTTTTGAGGACTYTGCAGAGCTCCTGCTTGCTGTAGGCCAGCTGGAAGCTGACCTCCTCTTCCTTCACCCCCTGAGCCAGGTGGGCTTTCACCCCCTCAAAGAAATCCTGGGAAGGGAAGGAGACATTCCATGGTGGGCCATCCTGAGGTGGATTCCTGCATCAGGGCTCAAACCTCGTCACTGCCCTCCATTCCCTTCCCAAGTCTAATTCAGCTGAAATGAAGAATTRGGGAATGTTTAGTGAAGTGTTAGAGGTTGTTTATCCCCCAGAAAAACAGAATTTARGGAATTTCATGGTTCTCTCCTCTCACTTCTCAGCAGCAGCATCTTTAAGGGTTGCCAGCCCATGAGACTGCTGGAAAAATCCCTCCTGTTCCTCAGTGCTTCCCCCGGTTTTCTCGCTCTCCCCAGAGGGTTTGGAGGCAGAGGTGGGGATGGGGGATCCCAGAACCTGCTGAGGTGTAAAGCAAAGTCTGAATTTTCTCAGTTCTTGTGACTTCTCTGCCACAGCTGGACAGGACATTCCACATCTGCTGTTAAGCACTAGAATCATCCCTTCCTTCATCCTCCTGTCTGTTCACTCAGCCAGGAATCCAGTTGGATATTCCTGCTGAAATTTTGCTGTGGRGAAATACCCTAAATCCCAAGATTTTGAGTTACTAAATGTTTCCAACAGCCAGAAATTGGCTCCTGTGCTATTTACACCCCTTTGCACCTTCCCTTGGGGTCTGTGCTGAGACTGGGAGAGCTGGAGAAGGTTATGCCAGGATTTTGGGACATTCAGGTGCCCTCACATCCCACTCCCTTTGTTGTGAGCAACAGAATGATCCTTTTCCTTGGAAAAGGGAGCATTTGGAGCCAAAACAGCTCTCAGGCAGCACGAGACACGGAGCTGATTTTCCAGCCTAGCCAACAAATGTTTGACAGCAACGACTGGAAACAAATTGGAAGTAACAGGTCCCATAAATAATTCCAGGCAAGCTCCATCTGTGAGGCATTTCAGGGGGAGGGAAGGAGCAGAAGAGCCACAGGCCCGGGAAGGAAGCAATGTCTGTTTGAGTTAGCAGAGCCAGATGCTCTTAGCTCAGTTAACAAAGCAGCCACACGGGAGGGGTGGGATGCATCAACCCAGGCAGCCGTGAAAAAAGGGCTGGGATCTGCCAGACAGCGGCACGCAACCGGGGCAGGAATGGGAACAAACTGGGGACAAACCGGGAACAAACTGGGAAAAAAAGGGAACAAACTGGGAAGAAAGGGAACAAACTGGGAAGAAAATGGGGACAAACCAGGAACAAACTGGGGACAAACCGGGAACAAACTGGGAACAAACTGGGCACAAACCGGGAACAAACTGCGAACAAACCGGGAACAAACCAGGAACAAACTGGGAACAAACTGGAAGCAATCAGGGAGCAAACTCAGGATCAAACTGGGAACAAACAGGGAGCAAACCAGGAATAAACTGGGAACAAACTGGGAATAAACCAGGGAACAAACTGGGAACAAACCGGGAACAAACTGGGAACAAATCAGGAACAAACTGGGAACAAACTGGGGACAAACCAGGAACAAACCAGGAATAAAAGGGGAAAAATCTGGGAACAAACCGGGAACAAACTGGGACCAGACCAGGAACAAACAGGGCACAAACTGGGACCGAACTGGGAACAAACTGGGAGCAGACTGGGACCAAACTGGGAACCAACCGAGAACCAAACCTGGCAGTGGTCAGGGAAGGGGTGGGAGCACCAGACAGGACATCCCACACCTGCTGTAAAACAAGGGAATCATCCCTCCCTTCCTCCTCCCGTCTGTTCATACAACCCAGGAATCCATCTGGATATTCCTGCTGCAATTTGGCTGCGGGGAAACACTCTAAACCCCAAGGATTTCGAGTTCCTAAATGTATGGAGTGTTTCCAAGAARCAGGAAAGGGCTCCTGCACTATTTCACATCACTTTGCACCTTCCATTGGTGTCTGTGCTCAGACTGGGAGAGATGGAGGAGGCCATGATGGGATTTTGGGAATCACTGAGCAGAACGAAATCCAAAGTAACGTAATTCCAGACTGGATTCAGGACAGGGAGATGTGAGCACCAGTTAATGTGGAGTTTTGGGAAGAGTAGCTGCCCCTGGACGCCCAGCCCAGGTCCTGTACTCACCATAAGCCTCTCCAGGGGCTGGCCCAGGCACTGATGAACTTCTCCATGTGCTCCTGGCACCTTTGCTTGGCTTCTCTCTTCCTGTCCTCCAGGCAGGGGATGTTCCTCTGGCACAGGAAGCTGTGGATGTGGTGGAAATTCTCCATCCTCACCAGATCCATGTTCACCTTCAGGGTCACTGAGGACAGGCTGGTGACTGGGAGGGAGGGAGGGAGGCTGGTGTGGCCGGAGCAGCTCCTTGGAGAGGACCACGAGCTGCTGGAAGCAGCAGACACAGGGCAGGATCCCCGCTTGGTCCCTCCTGGGAGCCTTGGCCTCCTCCATGTCCTTGCACAAGGTTCCCTGAGAATGGCACAAAGACATGGCAGACTCAGATCCGACAAGGGAGAAGCCGAGGAGGAGCCCCAGGCCCCAAACACGGGGTCATTCAGGGTCAGCAGGACCTGCAGGCTGCCCAGAGGATGGACCTTCCCRCAGACATCCAGGAGCTCCCTCAGCTCTGGCTCCAGGCACCCGAAGAGCTCACTGAGCAGTTGGGTTGTGGCTTCTTCTAAACCCAGCCAACCATGCAGAAGGTCAGGAATTGAATGGGGTGGAATAGCCCAGGCCATGTCCCCTCAGAGCAGGGTGTGTCCCATCACACACGTACTGGCCACAGGCCCTGGGGCAGGGAGGATCCTCTGGAGGTGCCATGGGTTCTCCTCCCTCGGCAGCAGAGGCCTGGGAAAAGATTGGAGTGGGAATTATCAAAGGATCCCAGAATGGTTTGGGTTGGAAGGGACCTTAAATCCCACCCAGTGCCACCCCTGCCATGGCAGGGACACCTCCCACTGTCCCAGGCTGCTCCCAGCCCCAATGTCCAGCCTGGCCTTGGACACTGCCAGGGATCCAGGGACAGCCACAGCTTCTCTGGGAATTCTATCCCAGCCCCTCCCCACCCTCCCAGGGAACAATTCCTTCCCAACATCCCATCCAAACCTACCAAGCAATGATCTGCCTGCTCTCCCTCCCCCAGGAAAACTCAGACTCTGGGTTTATTWCTGCTGCCTCTTGTTGGAATCCTGTTTAATGCTTGCAGACCCCTGATTTTCCTGGAGCTACGGATTAAATTGCATTAAATTCCCCTCTGAATCTTCCCCCCTGCTGGCTCCTGGAGGAGTMGAGCCCAGGAGAGCTGGGGTACCCCTGGATGTGCCAGGCTGGAGGGAGGAGCAGAGAGGACACCGTGTTATCCCCCATCTGTGGTACCTGCAGCTGCACGGAGTCRCTGCCCAGCTGGGAGAATTCCTGCAGGAATCGCTGCTCCGAGGAGCACAGGGGCTGCAGACCCTGCTGGGGCCAGAAAAGCCTCTGGGATTCACTGGGAACACCRGAGCAGGTGCGTGTCCACACTCCAGGCTGTGCTCCAGGGAAGGGCTGTGGGGCGGGGTGGGACAGGGACACCTGGGGAACCCTCAGCTCCTCACCCTGACGCTGTTCCCACTGTCCAGGGTGTTCTCCTGGCTCTCCCTGCTCCCGGGGAGGCTCCACCTGGGCTGCTGCCTCCTCCCCATCGGCTTCTCCCAARTTTCCTGCAGATCTGCACGGGGTGTGGCATGTCAGAAATCCCATCCCTCGTGGATTCTCCAGCTCCTTTAAAGCCCTAAATGTCTCTTTTTGTATCTAACCTTATGCATGAATTGACTTTTCCCTGTTGCATTCAGATAAATGGGGAATTCAGATGTCATTCTCCTTTTTTTCTCTGCCCTCTCCCCAGTTTTTCCCTCTTTTTCATTATTTTTATTTTGGTAAACTGCCTTTTTATTTCATCAGTTGCGGTGTTCCTCTCTTTGCTGCCTYGTGCTCACTTCTGAGAGCTGGGGTGTGGAAAATGCCAGGGGAAAAGAGAATAAATCAGCACAAAACCCTGCAAAAGTCTCAGAAAAATCGTTTGATGCTGAGTTTTGGTGGCAAATTGCAACAAAAAGTATCCAGAGGAGGTGGGAATGGCTTTTTTTTTTTTTTTTTTTTTTTTTTTTTTTTTTTTTTTTTTTTTTTTTTTTTTTTTCCAAAAATGGCCTTTTCAAATTAAAAACTTTCACCTGGAAATAAATTTATTTTCTCAACATTGGCAGTTTTACCACTGGGGGTTTGGCTCGAGTGGAAAAGTTGAAAAAATCCTTTGAAAGATGCGTTTAAAAATTCCTTTTGTACTCCCTGAAAGAAATCTGTGGGGAAACATCCAGATTATTTCCTAATTATTTCTAAAAAYGGGAATCATTCCCCTCTCCCAAAGGCTCTGGGGCAGTCAGATCACCTCTCCATCAATCACAGTATCCCAAAAAATCCTGATTTGAGCCACTCCCTGCAGGCTCCACCCTTTGGGAAGGATTTGCCAGCTCCATGCTGAGCAAGGATGAGGGATGAGCCAGCCTTGCTAAAGCCAGGACTGAATTAAAGATCTGATTCCTAATMTTTTTCCCACATTTATGTAATAATTTCACTGTCTGGGAAGTGGCAAAACTGGGGAAAAAAAATAAATCTTCCAGCAGAAAATGGGAAAGAATTTTACAAGCCTGTGGAAAAGGGAATGGGAAAATGAGGAAGGACTTAATTACTGGCTCACAATTAATTATAATCAGCTCRAGGTCACCTTCTAAACTCTCCCATCACACAAGGCAAGAAATCAGCAGGTGGTGCCATAAATAAAATCCTTTCTGAGGGCAGGGAATCAAACAAAAAAAAATCATTGGGATAATCAGGAGAAAGGAAGTGGCCTGGGGATCTGGACTGGGGTATTTTTGGGCAAGAATGAGGGATATTTGACAGCAGCAATGAGGGATATTATTCAGCAGGAATGAGGAATATTTTTGGGCAGGGATGAGGGATATTTGACAGCAGGGATGTGGGATATTTTCAGGCAGGGATGAGGGATATTTTCCAGCAGGGATGAGAGATACTTTCAGGCAAGTTTCCTCACAGCCTGGGCTCCATCCATGAGCTGGGGAACAGCAGGAAACACCTTGGATGAGGTTTCTGCAGAACTTCATCAAAGCCAAACCCTCCCTGCAAAGCAGCTCAGGAGAGCCAATCCTGCAGGAATATCCCAGCAGGAGGCTCTGGGAGCACCCTTGGGTGCCAGGCTCCTGCAGAAGGGCAGCACCCAGGGGTTTGTGGCCGTGTCCTGGGGCTGCGAACAGGTCACCTCGCCCTGCAGAGGGAGGGGGTGGCACTGTCCCCCCGCTCTGCCCCCCGGGCTCAGCGATGGCAAACAGAGCTTGGCAGTGACACTGCCACCCCGGGGAAGGTGCCACAACCTCTGTGGGGTCAACTTTCCAAAAATTCCCCCTCCTCTCACGAAGCTCCCTCGGGGATGCTGTTCCAATGTTCTGCTCACATCAGGGATGGGATGAACCCAGCCCAGCCCGGGGCTCCCTGCCTGTCCCAGAGCTGTCCTTGTCCTCTGAAGTGGAGCAGGGACATCCCAGGACACCAAAACTCACCCTGTCTTGCCCGTGGAACCGGACAGACACTTTGGGATGATTTCTACTGGAGCAGGAACACCTTGCAGCCATAAAGGTGCCCTTCCAAGGTTTYCTCCCAGGATTTAATCACTCCTGCYYTATAGACTGGTGTAGGAATTAAGGATGGAGAAAGCCGTGGAAGGAATCACAGTTTGACATTTACAGAAGGGGATAAGGCTGCCACACATGCCCTACACCAACTTTGTTTTAATTTAACAATTTTATTTTCATCAACRATCCAGTGGGASCTGTCCCTGCCCATGGCAGGGGTGGGACTGGATGGGATTTCATGTCCTCCCATCCCAAAGCATTCCGKGATAAAGGATYTCATTAATTGCCATCTCCACCCCCRCAATATCTCCTTTTTTAATGACATTCGGAGCACTCCCAGCCGTGCTTGGGTGGGTGTGCGTGGAAAGCACCCCGGGCGCTTTTCTTTTCTCTCCCCCAGCAGAATCCCAGCTCTTTGCTCTGAGCCCACCAATCCCTTTGCAAGGAGGAGCCAGCCCTTCTTCATCCTGCCCCAAATCCCTATTCCCTCGTGCTGGAATCAGAGCAATCTCCCCTCCCCGGGAAYGATGCTGATGCCATTATCCCACAGACCCCACCCGGAGCCAGCATCCCCCTTCCAGCTCCCCAGGATTCCTCGCTCCAAGTGCATTCCCTCTTGTCAGGAATTCCCACTTTTTAGCAAGGAAGGACAGTTTTTCCCATGAAAAGATTCCTTCAGGAGGGGATGAGAGATGTGTGAGGGAGGAATGCTGTRTTCATTAACCCTTTGTTTCACTCGGTGTGCCACTGAAGGAAACCAGGGGCCCCTCCCTGCCAGGCTGAGCGCTC
>NW_026623896.1:222274-224276 GCF_030028575.1 Malurus melanocephalus | reverse complement strand
GACAAAACACACCAGCCTGACCTTCAAACTGGGCCAAACTGGCCTGGAAATTTCCATTACATCCCTTTGTTTTGCTGAGGGAAAATRTGACTCCTGGGCCTTAAAAACTTGCAGAGGAGACAGATCAGTTTCTCTTTTTATCTTTGGAAACACCTGAGTGGAATATTTTGAGTCAGATCCAGTGATTTTGGTGGAAATGAGCRCCTTGGGACACCACAGCCCCACAGTCAGCTCGCTGTGAAACCATCCCATAAATATTGTCATGAATTCCCTCTGTCTCATGGACAGGCTTTTCCCTGCAGGGAAAGGTGTCTGAGGAACCTCAGATGAAATATGGACCAGGCTTTACAGAATCATAAAATCATGGAATGCTTTGGGCTGGGAGCCGCCACAAAACCACCTCATTCCAGCCCCATGCCAYGGGCAGGGACACCTTCCACCAGCCCAGGGTGCTCCAAGCCCTGTCCAACACGGTCTGAAACACTTCCAGGAATGGAGAAAGGGGAAAGACTCCTCTCCCTGAGCAGCAGCAGCAGAAGATCCTGGTGATGAACGGACCAAACCCCTCACACACTGTTCCCTGCACTGTTGGTGGGAAGGAGGAAGGGCTTGGGGAAAGAAAACATGTCTAAAGGGTTTATTTAATTTCTCATTATCCTCCCCTGACTGTCAACAATTATTCACTTTTCTACGCTAAGCTGAGCCCGTTTTGCCCGTGGGATGTTTTCTCCCAGTCCTTATCCCAACTCATGACCCTTTTGTTAATTTTTTTCCCCTCYCCTCTGCCCAGCTGTGGCAGGGGAGAGYGAGTGGGCGGCTGCCGTGGGGTTTGGGCAGGGAATGGTTTGCAGGGTCCATTGGGAGTTTCAGCCCTACCTTGGAGAGGTCCCAGAACAGATTTGGGTTGATGTTCCTCAGCCAGGCCATAAAGGGGGGTGTAGGGCAGCAGCTCCTCGTGGTGGGGTCCATGGCTCGGGGCAGCCATGGTGCCAATGGGGTGGCCAAGAGCCCAGACCTGGGAATTGCCCTAAAGGGACAGAAACGACAGAAAAACTAATATAAAGTAGCCTTGGAAAGTTTTGTTGTCACCCAGAGCTTCCAGTTCAGAAATTGCTGGATTCTTGAAAATTCCAGATTTCTGAAATTTCCAAATTTCTACAATTCCCAGTTCCACATTTGAGAGGGACATTCCAAGCTGAAGCACTTGGAACTCAAGTTTTATTCCCATTATCCTGGAACCATTTGGAGCTGACCCCTCAGGAGGATGTGGGATTCTCCAGATAAAAACTGGAGATCAGGAGAAAACAGGGGAGAAGAGCTCCTTGTGGAGGAACACTCTGGGAATCCGAGCACCAGGAGTGGATCTGCCTCGGGGGAGGGGGGGATGCAATGGAAAAGAAGGATTTTCCAGGCTCTGTGGTACCAGGACACTGCACCCACTCCAGGTTTGGAGCAGATCCAGGTGGAGAAGTTTGCTCAGGGATGTGTCCAGCCGAGGTCTGAGTGTCCAAGGATGGAAATCCTACAATTCCCTCCTGCTTCCCTTCCCAGAGCCACTGTTTGAAAGAAAACACTGAAGATTTGGGAAAGGAAACACTAAAGATTTGGGAATTGYTCCTTTCCACAGAAGGAAATCCATGGGATTTCTGCCCACAGGGATCTCATCCACCAAATCTTTTAAACTGCCAAACCAGCACTTGAAATTGTCAATCAAAGGATCAAGGGATTGGGGTTTATCCTGGGATTTTAGGTTGCAAACAGATCAACAACCCCCAAAATAAAATAAGAAAGCCTAAAGGAAAAATCTCCAGGCCTGAGGACCTAATGAATGGCCCCAGAGGGATTTTGGGAGCCTGGATTTCTCCTGCATCCCTGAGGGCTAAGGAGAAGGKGTGTGGGAAGATCTCTTTGGAAAGACATTTTGGGAAAACCTTCTCACAGTGGCATCCCCCTGCCYGACTGTCCCAGAATATTCCGATTTCCCAGGCTTTTGAGGGATGGA
>NW_026623896.1:219223-220756 GCF_030028575.1 Malurus melanocephalus | reverse complement strand
TGCTCACCAGGATGGATGGGAATGGCCATCCCAGGAGGGATCCCTGCTCCCTGCTCACCAGGATGGATGGGAATGGCCATCCCAGGAGGGATCCCCGCTCCCTGCTCACCAGGATGGATGGGAATGGCCATCCCAGGAGGGATCCCTGCTCACCAGGATGGACAGGATGGCCGTGCAGGCTCCAAGCACTCCAGGGCTGGACAGATCCACTTGGCTCAGGGTGTCCTGGTGCTCCCGGCTCAGATGTAGCTGGCTCTGGAACAAACCACAGGGGACAGCTACAAACACAGCCAAATCTTCATCCCTTCCCGTCCCTGTGATCCCACAGGGAATGCTTCTGGATGGGAGCAGGTGAAGAGGAAACCCAGCAGCAGCAGGAAATCCAGGCTGCTCCAGCCCCAAAGTCCTGCACAGGAACAGCTGCAGTGGTGGGCAGGGAAGCCCTGGGAACCCTCAGGAGGAGTTTCCAAAGGGCTGGAGCCTTTGGAATCACTGCTGGCAGCAAAGGGAAAGCTAAGGATAAATGGAAAATCTAAGGAAAAAAAGAAAAGCCAAGAATAAAAGGAAAATCTAAGGACAAAAGGAAAACCAAGGTTAAAAGGAAAAGCCAAGGTTAAAAGGAAAAACCAAAGTTAAAAGGAAAAGCCAAGGTTAAAAGGGAAAGCCAAGGATAAAAGGGAAAGCCAAGGCTGAGAAATGAAAATGTTACTGGCAGGTAACCACAAGCCATGGAATTGAGGATTAGTTCTTGAACTTATGTTAAACTAAATAATTTCTTTCCCATATTCCAAAGGCTCATCCAGAGATTTTCCCCAGCTGTGCTGTGCCCTATGTTGGTGCCCCGTGGTGGAGGAGCTGATGTGTGTCCTACCCATGTGGAATGGGTACCTCGCCTTCAAGAGAGGGGAAAAAATGGAAAAAAGAGGAGAGAAAGGAATGGGGAAATTCCCATCAGTGGGAAGAGGAATAATGGGTCCCTGGACAAGCAGCCCCTCCAGGTAGCAGGGGAATTCCAGCAGCTGCCTGGAATGCTTCCCCCATGGAAGGTATTTCTTTTCCCTCTGGACATCCCAAATCCCCTCTGCATGGGATGGATCAGGGCTGGTGGGAGCAGGCTTTGACCTGGAGTGCCTGTTGCACTGATGCAAACTCTGCCTCTAACTGATTAATTAATCGGTTCATTAACTGCCGTGCTTGTGTATTCACAGGTGATGATTATTTGTTGTTAAATTCCTCATGGACTTTTTCACCCCGACACCTGCCCAGGGAGGGGACCGGCAGTGACCCCCAGTGATCTGTGCCTGGGCCACCTGGAGGCCACCCCAGTGTCCATCCTCATCTTATCCACCCCATCCCTCCTCTCCCAGCCAGGGGAGCTCTGTAACCCCTGCAGACCATCAGAGTTTTCAGTGGTTCAGGTTCCCTGGAAGGTGGAGGTCGGTGTCCTGGTAACCCCACKCACCGTGAGGAGCACGATCCCCTCCGTCAGCCTCGCCCTTCTGGAAGTCGCACAGTGCAGCAGGGAGTTGTCCC
>NW_026623896.1:213904-216967 GCF_030028575.1 Malurus melanocephalus | reverse complement strand
GCCCTGGCAGGGGCTCTGAGCTCTCCCTGGATCCTTCTCCTCTCCAGGTGAGCACCCCCAGCCTCTCTAACCATGGACACCCCTCTCCAAGAGCACCAGCGATGATCCCAACCCGCCCAGCCTCACTCCCAGAATTCTCCTTCCCAGCCCCATCCCAGCGACCCCACCTCTGCCCAGAGCTTCCCATTGCATTAATTGYTCTTTAATTAGAGCCAGAAGCCTCCCCCAAGCCTGTCCCGCCACCCTTCAGGCTGTCTCCATGGGGTGACATCCCCAGTGACACCAACGGGACAGTGCTGCTGGAGGGGCTCCCAGAGGGTCCTGCACCAGGAACAGGAATAAAATCCAGCTTTGGTCAGCTCAGAGCTGCTGGGAGCTGCCTGCAGCCCCAAATGTGCTGGATCCTGCATCATGCAGGAATACCAATGGCCAAATCAGAGCCTTTGGCCTCCCAGTGTCCTGGCCGTGCCATCCTTCCCTTTGGAAAAATCAACTCTTCCTCACTGCCAGCGCAGGGAATTTTGTGATTCCCAGAACAGCTGGGTGAGAGGACAATGATTAATGTGGGAGAGGAAGCCAAGGTGTGAGCCCTGGGATGTGGGGAAAACATTGAAATGGATGCACGGGCTGGTCCAGCTCCCTGAGATTGATAAAGTTTAATATTGGAGATTAGGGCTCAGAAACGGAAATGTTCATTAATTAATTTCTGTTAGTGGGAAGTCACATTTATTCATTARAGGGCATTAAAATAATGTATTCAAYKGCTCCAAAACATCTCCAAAACCTTAATAAAGATGCATTTGTTGCTCTCCCGGGGTATTTTACAGCTGGGAACAGTCACAAAGTGCCAGGAGGACCTGCCAGGAGCTGGCAGGAGCAAACCTCGGGAGTYTGGGCTTCCGGATTAACTTCCAAGTGTGATAAGTCATATATGGGAACACAGCAACTACTGCAGCTGAAGAAGGCTGGATTTAGGGCTTGTGTTTTCTTGCATGGTTTAGATATTTCCTTTGGCTTATTTTCTCTCTTTTTTCTTGGTTACCAACCATAAAATYCCAGATATTTTAGCAGAAGATAAATGCTCAGAGCAGATTTCACAGTTTTTTTTTTGCTCCAGCACTTAAAGGAGCAATTTCCTCTGCAGAAATGCAATCAATCTCAGCAGCCCCAATGGACCCAATAAAGCTCAGTAACCATAAAATCATGGAAAGTTTGGGGTTGGAAATGGTCCTTAAAGCCCACCCAGTTCCATCCATTGGCTCAGGAACGGGAGCCAGGGATGCTGAAGGATCCTCTTGGAGGGGACCCGTCAGCTCCTTGGTTTCATTGTCTCCCTTTCACTTCCAAAACCATGGAAAACCACAGAATCCCAGAATGGTTTGGGTTGGAAGGGATTTTAAAACTCATTTTGTTCCAACACCTCCCACTGTCCCAGGCTGCTCCCAGCCCCAATGTCCAGCCTGGCCTTGGACACTGCCAGGGATCCAGGGGCAGCCACAGCTTCTCTGGGCACCCTGTGCCAGGGCCTGCCCACCCTCCCAGGTAACAATTCAAACAACATGTGACTTTTCCTTTGGCCCTTCCTGCTGGTTTATTTAAAAAATAAAAATTTATTTAAAAAATTTAAAATTTTCCTTTCAAAGCTCCTTCCAGCCCTGTTTCATTTCCTTTTCCCTGGATGCTGCTTTTCCCTCTCTAGGGATCCCCATTGTCCCTTTCCATCCTGCAGAGCACCCCACACTGCTGTGCCCTGCAGTCAGACCCTTCCCCACATTTCCTCCTGGAATTTCTCCCAGACCAYGCTCCCCAGGGGAGGATGAGCTGCTGATGCACAGRGGTTCAATCCCTCCTTCCTGCCCCTCTGTACCTCATCCAGCTCCTGCAGCTCCTGGCTCAGCCGCTCTGAAGGGGCTGTGCTCCTCCAGCAGCTCCAGCACATCTGTGGCTTCCTTCGGAGTCACCACCCAGAACATCCCCATCTCCTCCTGGAGCTTGGCCTCTGCCAGCTCCTTCCCATCCTCCTCAGGTCTCTGCATCCCTGTGAGGTGGTGTTGCCTTTTCCAACCTCGAAATGAAACTGGAGATGATTTTAGGACAGGAAGCGATATAGAATTGGGTCTTTTTTGGAGCTCCAGGAGCACGCATGGAAGAATATCCCCAAAAGCCACTCCACAGGGATGAACACAGTTTGATGGGTTTCAGGAAATTAGCACAATTGATAAAAAGCACCAATTAGGAAGACCAGTGGTGATGAATTCCCCCCCTTCTCTGGAGCCCCCCACCCTCAATCCCAGCTGTCCCTGGTGATGGAAATGTGTCTCACAGACCTTGTTCCCAGCCTTGGTTCCCAGGAAGAACCAGGACAGGTTGGGATTTTGTGCCCCCCACGGGGCTCAGAGCTCTGGAATGGGTTTGGTCTCCCAGGTGGGGGAAAGGGGAGGGAAAAGCACTGGGAAGGTCACAAATATAAAAAAGGAAAAAGGCAAAAATCACTGTGGCAGCAATGTGTGCATGGTCAGAGTCTCTGGATGGGACCATCCCAGCAGCCCGACTCAGATTTGATCCTGCTGAAGCCCAGTGACCCCAGTGCAAAAGCCAGAATGGGATCACAGAGAGGGGCAGAGGAAGATGGATGTGGGATAAAGGGTCAGCTCAGTAACAGGGGCAGAACAGACCTTGAGGGTGGGCTGGGCCTTTTTGGTGCTCACCTCTCCAGGCCTGTGTRCTGGGACACCTGGGTGTGTCACTCAAAGAGGGGACAAATTCCAGGGGTGAAGGAACACCTCGGTTTGACTCAGATATCAGGAAAAAGGGTTTGACCATGAGGGTGGGACGGCCCTGGCACASGGTGCCCAGAGAAGCTCCTGGATCCCTGGAAGTGTCYSAGGCCAGTTGGACACTGGGGCTGGRAGCACCCTGGGATTGGGAAAGGTCCCTCTCCATGGTCCTTAAGGTYGCTTCGAATCCAAACCCTGGTGTTTCTATGAAATGGGCTGAAAGTCATGTGTTGGAGAGTTAAATACATATGCAAATTACATATAAATAAAGAAATAAATAAAATTT
>NW_026623896.1:211760-213252 GCF_030028575.1 Malurus melanocephalus | reverse complement strand
GAGGAACTGCTGGCTCAGCTTCCCCAGGCACCCGAGGAAGGTTTCCTTCTGCTCCAGACTGCTGCAGGTCCTCGTGTGAAGGCTTCTCCAAGCCTTCTGCAGGCTGCCAATTAATACATCAATTAATGAGGTTCAGCCCAGCTTGGCCCAGCACTGCTCCATTAATTCCACGTTCTATAAAACCCCTTCACCTTTTACTGTGCTTTTGGGCAACTGGTGATGGGTTCTGACAGTGGCCAGTGGCAGATGCTCATGATCAAAAGCATTCCAAGGGCAAGCCCGGAGTTGTGGTGCCTTCAGGATTCCCTGGCAGCCACCAGCATCCCGTGATCTGCTCTGGAGGTTGGATGCAGAGCCCTGGGTTTAACAGCCCTTGAAGGAGCTGCTGTCCCTGCTCTCCTCAAACAGTTTTTGGGATCGTTCAGAGCCTTGGCACCTCCAGCATCTCATGGGAATGAGCTTGGAAGAACTGAGCAGGAAAGGGCGAGCAACTGGAGGGAAGAATTTGGGATCAGTCCAGCCCCCACCCCACCCCCACTGCAGATATTCCCTCTGCAATCCCCATCCAGCTGAAATCCCAAATCTCTCTTCACTCCAGACTGGGGATACCTGGAGAAACCCCAGAAACTTCCACAAACTCAGCCCTGAAATCCCTCTGGAAGCAGAGTGGGATCMCCTGGCATCACCCATTTCCTGGCAGGGGAATTAAAACAAACTGGGAAAAACACCCTTTGCATTTCCTGTGTYGTTTCCATCCATACAAATGTTCACATTTCCCTGATCCCAAGGGATTTGATCTCCTGGAGGGGAACTTCAGCCACAGGGGATGCAGGTTTGGCCACTGAGCTCTGTGAAAGTGAAAGGAACCACGAAGGCTGCTGAACTCGGAATATCCCGCAGCAGGGAATTCCTTCTGCACTATCCCAGCCCTGCAGCACAGCCTGATCCTTCTGGAGAACTAATTATGGGCACTAATTGCCATCASAGCCTCAGGGAGCTAACTGGGATCGCTGCAGTCCCAAAACATGCTCAGTCCTGGCACGGCTGTCCCCAAACACCTTAAAGTGACCCTTTTGCCAGGTCCCACCCTCTGGAATGGCACAGAACTGATGGCACACGGGGTTGTGGAGGGGTCTTGTGAGGAGCTGTTAAAGCAGGGAGATGTTAATTAATGGCCACATGAATATTCATGGTGTTTTGAATTTGCTGTGTCAGYGTTTGGGGGTGCCAGGGAAGATCTGGTTTGGATTCCAGCTGGTGAGCAGGTCCTGTTTTAGGGATGATGGGGATAATTCTGGCTGTCTGCAGGCAAGAAACCAGGAACGGGCAAGGATGAGGCTCCATGCCAGGTGAATGGAGGAGAGAATCAGGGAATTGTGGAATTTTGGGATAGGAAGGGCCTTAAAGCCCATCTCATCCCTCCCTATCCATGGCAGGGACACCTCCCACTGTCCCAGGCTGCTCCCAGCCCCAATGTCCAGCCTGGCCTTGG
>NW_026623896.1:209771-210839 GCF_030028575.1 Malurus melanocephalus | reverse complement strand
TGGGAGTGATGAGGGCAGGAATACAGGATGGGAATTGTAGGAAGGAGAACCAGGTCCTTTGTTTGTCTCCCAGCAGGAGTGGGCGCAAAAAATCCACCAATATTTATAGATATAATCAGCTTATCCCATTGGAATAATGAGGAAATGAGTGAGAAATACTGAAAAAACTTGAGGTGTCTTCTCCTCCGAATTCCTACAGGAGCCAGGCTCACCTGCTAAAGGAATTGTGGGGTGTGGTGGGAGCACCTCATCTCTTGTTTGCTGGAAATGGGAGATAATGAGGTACCAGAACAGATCTGATATTTGCATAGGGTGTTTCCTTCCAGCCACACTGTGCTCCATTTGTCCTGCATGGAGAACTGGGAATCTGGTCTTTTCCCCATTTATTTTCATGCCTGTGAAACCCCAGGCACGTTGCCAAAGCCCCTGGAACRTTCCCATTAATAAAAACCCTCATTATCCCAACTTTAACGAGGCTCTGCCAGCCCTGCAGCAGAAAGGGAGCATCTTACCTGAGCTCTCCTTCCCCCAAACCTGAATGTCACCCTAAAGGCAGCGATTCCCACTGACTCCAGCCCTCCATAATCCCTCTCTGAGTAAATCCAGTGGTTAAATCCCTTTGGATTTAATCCGTATGGGAATGTCTGCCGAGGAGCTTTGTCCTYGGGGCCAGATGGGCCCGGCTGGGTCCTGCCAGCTCTGCAGCTTCCCAGGGCTCTGCCATGGCTCCAGGGGTCCTGAGCTTTCTGTGGGAGCTGTGGCCARGGAATCATGGRGCAGGATTGGGAAAAAAMCCAAAATCAAGAGCTTTGGGTGAGYRCCACCRKGACCAYRAAGCCACACTCAGGTATTTGGCCAGCCGGACTTCCCTAAATTAGAGATGGATGAYCCAGGAGGGAAGGAAATCCCTCCAGCCTCAGCATCTCCCTGGAAGGGGCGAGGGAAACAGAAGTTCAAAATCACCGAGGGAGGATGGAGGGACCTTGACTCCCCAGGAAACAGCTCAGGAAGAAGCAAGAGGGCTTTTAATACTTTTTATTTTTCTCACAATCAGCACCTTCCAGGCTG
>NW_026623896.1:206510-208773 GCF_030028575.1 Malurus melanocephalus | reverse complement strand
AAAAAAAAAAAAAAATCCACACTCACAACTTCTCTGGAAAAAAAAAAAAAAAAAAAATCCACACTCACAACTTCTCTGGAGCAACCAGGAAAGCAGAGACCATAGGAGATGGAAATTCCATAAGAAATTCCCCAAATGATTCCGACCTTTGGCTCCTCATCAAACAGCTCCAGCCTCCTGGAATGTCTGGGCACTGGAAAAATCCTCAAAGCTTTGGACAGAGGGCAGCTGGGCTGTGTGAGGTCGGTTGCTGACCTCTAATAACAGAATTGATGCAAATGGTTAAAAAAAGAAAAAAAAACAAAAACAAAAAACAAACCCCCTCCCCCAAAAAAACCCAAAAAAAAGAAAACCACCTTAACTCCTGGAGGGAACAAATTGCAATTCCTGGAAGGAACAATCCTCCTCTCCTCAGCTAAAAGTCATCAATGCCCAAGAGGGAATCTGTGCTTTTGTTGCCAGTTCTGGACAGGCGACACCGACACCGCACAAATCCTGCTTGGGATCCAGATTTCCTTCATTTAATCCAATAAACAGTGCTCCTAAATCTTTCCCAAACCAGGAAAAGATCCAACAGAGACCACACTCCCTGATTAGAGCAGAAGGGAATGTCCCTGGGCTGGCAATTCCAGCCCCCAGGCTCTCACCCACAACACAAAGGATGGAGTTTGCAAAGATTTGAGCGAGAGCCAGGGATTTGTAAAAATACAGACTGCAAGAAAATAAAATTAAAATGTAAAAAAAAATTAAAAAATTTTAAAATTATAATAAAAATAAAAGTTAAAAATAAAACACTAAAATTAAAATTAGAATTAAAATTAAACTCAAAAATAAATATAAACAATAAAATATAAATAGAAATAGGAAAAATAATAAAAATTAAAATTAGAATATTAATAATAATAATAGTATTTATGACAAGCGCAGGAAATGTTGAGGAGGAATTTGCTGTTGAATTTGTGGCTCTGCAGTGAACTGAAAACAGTGAATGCCTCAACAGCTCCCTCCCAGTTACACCCTCAGCTCAGCCATGCATTTAACGAGCTCGGAATCACATCCCCAATTATTAAAAATTCCTACCAAGCCTGTGACCCCCCAAAATAAAAATTAATTCACTGCTGAAATGATTCTATCATCATCCCAACGCTTCAAATGAAGGCCCTCTCTGGGTTGTCCCAATCCCCCCATCCCTGCCAGGCTTCCAGCCTCCTCAATGGCATTTCCCTCCCCTCACCCTCTTTTCCAGCATTAATTCCTTTAGAGCAGCATTTGAGCTCCAGGGAAATGCTGGAAAGGCAGAGTAACGGAGGGCTCCGTGCTGCTGGGTGAGTTAATTCGGGCAGGACAACGCTTCTGCCACTGGAATGGAAAAGCATCACCTCCCTGCCATCCAAATGTGAGACCTGGAGATGTCAGGGAAAGCTTCCCCAAATTCCCTCCTCACCTGACGGGAATGAGAACAGTGGGGAAAGCTTTACCGGCAGAATGGAGCAGAAACGGAGGGGTGCAGTCACCAGAAACCTCCGAGCAGGAAATGATTTGTGGGTGAAATAAAAGCCCTGAGAGCAAAACAGGAAGCCCCAGGGACCTGAGTAAAGCTCTGAGCCGGGGTAGGAAATGCCCAGGTGCAGGAGGAGCTGCAGAGGGGGAGAGCAAAACAAAGCAAAATCGCTCCCCATTTCCTCTCTGTCTCATTAAAGCGGGTCAAAATTTGGATTAAATCACCTCCATTTCCTGATTAATATCTAAAAAGTCAAAATCAGGGTTAATCCCYCTCCATTTCCACTTTGTTTTGTTAAAAAGAGTCAAAATCAGGGTGAAATCACCTCCATTCCATCTCTGTTCTGTTAAAGAGAACCAAAATCGGGGTAAATCCCCCTCCATTTCCTCTCTGTCTCACTAAATAGAGTCAAAATCTGAGTGAAACCTCTCCCTTTCCACTTTGCTTCATTAAAGATTCAAAATTGGGGTTAAATCCCCCTTCATTTCCTCTTTGTTTCATTAAAGAGTCAAAATCAGGGTTAAATCCCCCATTTCCTCTTTGTTTTCTAAAAAGTCAAAATCAGGCTGAAATCACCTCCATTTCCTCTGTGCTTTGTTACAGATTCAGGGTAAATCCCCCTCCATCTCCTCTTTGTTTCATTTAAAAGAGTAAAAACCAAGCTTAAATAACATCAATTTCCTATTTCTTGATTAAAAAGAGTCTGTGTTTTTAGAGAGAAATGGTTCCTCCTCCYCCTGAGCTCACCTGTCACCCACCAAC
>NW_026623896.1:203993-205650 GCF_030028575.1 Malurus melanocephalus | reverse complement strand
CACTGCCAGGGATCCAGGGGCAGCCACAGCTTCTCTGGGCACCCTGTGCCAGGGCCTGCCCACCCTCCCAGGGAACAATTCCTTCCCAATATCCCATCCAATCCTGCTGGTTTGAAACCATTCCCACTTCCTGCAGGATGCTCTCCCAGGGATTTCATTCCTGATTTTCTGTTATTCCCATGAACTCAGCCTTCTTCACCTCTCCTCTCTCACGACCCAAATTTCCTTCTGTCCCCACCTTCATCATCCCCCATGGAAATCCAGGAAGCACAGGGAATGTCTGCCAGGCACAAACCCATCCTGGAGCATCCCATTCCACTGGGAGCAGAGAATTCCTTGGTTCAAATTGTGGAACAAAATAGGAAAGGAGTTGCTTTGGGATTCCTGGCTGTGCTTAGGAGATGCCAAAAACCTCAGCACCACCATCCAGATATTTCCTTGGATTGTTCCCCAGAAGCCTCGTGAATGCTGGAGACACTGAGGAATCCAAGCTTTGATTTCAAGGAGAGCCTTGGGAGAGCCAGGGAGGGAAAACTCCCCAGAAACCTGGCAAAAGCCTTTCCCTGCCCACACCCACATCGGGATGCAGAAGGTGTAAGTGATGCAAACRAGCAATTAATCTTAATTGCTGAAAACTCGTCATCCTAATGAACTCTTTTAAAATACAGGGGTTTTTGTAGGAGTTTTCATGGAGGAAAAATGARGGAATTGCATGGACAAATGAGCTGGGAAGGGGCAGGAAATACAAGCATGGGATACAGGGCTGCTTGCATTGAATYCCCACCCAAAAGCAGGAATAACTGGATTATTTTGGCATTCAGGCTAGAGGAATCCCAAACCCATGTAGACTGATGGCATTCCCTGGCTGAGATGAGCAATCTGCAGGAATCTGCTTTTCCTTTCMTTCCCAAGCAGGGAGCACAAAGCYGGAATTACTGCAGGGAATGGAAACCAATGAATTTCCTGCTGCAGGGACTCACGGACGCCATTCATTGCCAAAACTTCCTTTGGGGTTTTAAACAAAATTCCAAGAATATCCAACATTTCAGTGCCTCAGGGACAGATCCTGCCATTCTCCCTGGAAAAGAGGAGGTGATTTCTCAGGGAGAACCTGCTCTGTTTTATTAGGTGGCCAGACATGCACGAGCAATGCTGCTCTGAACATGAGCAGAGGATCCCAATCCTTGAATAGCAGAACCCTATGTCTTAGGTTCCATGGAAGGTGTAACCARAGCAGTCTGYATCCATCACCATCTCCGTGAGCTGTTAAACCAGGTGGGGCAGAGCTCTTTATCCTCAGCATGACCCAGCCCTGATAACACCCTCGGGGGCCATCTCTGCTCATGGGCCATCCAGGGCTCTGGGAATGACCCATGGAATCCCATCATCCCATTGGGAGATGCCCCACCCAGAGAGGAGGAACTGGACATCCCTACTGGCACAGAAACTGAGGCTCTGGGACACTGGGACACTTCTTCCACTGCATTCCCAGAGGAGAGGAGCTCCAGAACAGCCCTGGACCTCCAGAGATGGACTGGACCTGTGTGCAGGATCAGAGCTTGGACGAGAGCGCATCCATCACTGCAACGGGGCTGCAGCACCATTGAACATTGAACATTGACCCAGAGCACATCCATCACTGCAACGGGGCTGCAGC
>NW_026623896.1:200247-202723 GCF_030028575.1 Malurus melanocephalus | reverse complement strand
CCAGGACTCCAGAGTCCTCTGCAGGATCACACCCTTCAGCATTCCCTGCTCCCATCCCTGCC
This sequence comes from Malurus melanocephalus, assembly GCF_030028575.1. Lineage (NCBI taxonomy): Eukaryota > Metazoa > Chordata > Aves > Passeriformes > Maluridae > Malurus > Malurus melanocephalus. The sequence goes on along the minus strand of NW_026623896.1, from coordinate 202,661 downwards.
CGGCTGCACAGGAGGGGGAGCTCTGGATCTCAGTGTATTCCGAGGGATTCTGAGCCCGATTTTCCCTTGTTTCCCTGCACCATGGATCTTCCAGGGATGGTGTGTGTCCAGTTTTCCATCAGATGGACAAAACCCGGGACACGGCACCTCCCTGGCTGTTTGTCCCCTCCCTGCTGGCCCTTGTCCTGACCTGAGCCCCATGGGGACCCGAGCCAGGCGTGGCGTGTGCCTGTCCCTGGCTGTCCCCAGCAGAACGCCGCCATTCTCGCGCCATCAGGATGATTAATTAAACATCAACCCTCGCTTCTCCCTGCGTTTCCACCTCCGCTGCTCTCTGCTCACATTTTTCTGGCTTGCTGGGTTTCTTCATGCCCCAGATARCTCCGGGAGCTTCATCTCCGCTGCTCCTTCCAGCCTCCTGCTCCTCTTTCATTTTTCATGAAGGTGTTTCTTGCTCTGAAACTCGCCTTGAATCAAGGGGGCTCTTTGTCCTCAGCTCCCAATTTGCCTCCCAGCACACACAGACAAATCCAGGTTCTGTGCTGGGGCACATCCTGGACAAGCTGATTTCTCCCCTCTTCCCTGCTGTCAGTGAGTGAAATTTGGGATTGATAGTGTTCCTGCTTCGTTTTCTGGGCATACACTGGTAAAACAAATGGGAAGAGGGAGAAATGGCCCCTTCCAGGCTCTTCTGGGTGGAACCACCCTGCACACAGATCTGGGAAGCTGGGAGGGTGGAAATAAATGAAATAAATTATATTTAAGGCYCATTACCAAAGCCAAACCATTCYATGAATCCATGAGATCCAARAGCTYAAACTGGGGTAGTGYRAAGGCTYCCATTAACACCATCTGACATTCCTAAATTTCCAAACTCTGCAGCTTTCCTGCCCGTGTCTCCAGATTCACGATTACAAGGAGGATTATGGTGAAGCCACTGGTGGGGGATTCCTTGCAAGCTGTGGAGCAGCAGCCTGGAGCCAACTGGAAATGGGAACTCAGGTCAGAAAGCAGCTCCCAGCCAGCGCAGCAGAGCGGGAGATGAGCGAGGTGTGACCAGACCCTGCTCCCGTCCCATCCCATCCCTGCTCCCAGGGAGGATGCTGGGGGCAGCAGCAGCCGAGGATGTGCAGACCCAGAAACGCAAATCTTTGCCCTCGTGCCTTCCCCACACAGGAATTTCACCTGGGATTGTAAAAACCTCTCCAACTCAACATTTTCCTCTGGGCTCTGAGCTGCTCCATGGCAGGAAAGAATAGAGCAGCAGAATCCAGATTTATGGAAGATAGAAAATATTTTATGAGAGGCCATTTGTTCTGTTCYATATCCCATAAATTCCCCAGGAGCTATTTGTTGGTCCCACCCAGTGCCTGGGGACAAAAAGCCATTCAGCAAAGGAAGAGGCAGAGCTTTAAACCCCACAAAGCAGCAGCTTTTCAGGTCACATGGAATTGCCCTGTGGAAGCCACAACCTCAGGATTCCATCTGGAAAAATGGCTCCACAGTTTAGGAAAACTGGCTGGGGTGTTCCTAAAGATAACCAATGGGGGCTGGAATTGCTGATCCTGGCATGGGCAGCCTCTTCTGTGGAAGATCACATCCATGTCTAGTGAGGAAAACTGGGAATTGAGRTGGAACWGCAGCACCCAGCACTGCCCACAGCAGCTGTAGCTAWCCCTGGCWGTGTYCAAGYCCGGGCTGGARCACCCTGGGATGGTGGGAGGTGTCCCTGCCCAWGGCAGRGCTGGATGGAATGGGCTCTGAGGTCCCTTCCAACCCAAACCATTCCACGATTCCATMCCTTGTTGCCAGAGGAGAAAACAAAACAGGCCAAGCCAGGCACTGGCTGGTCACAGGGAAGGGTGGGGATGTGTTTGGATTCATCTCCTTTAGTGGCAAATTCCCACAGGAATTCCATTATTCCATTTCTCCAGGCTCYTTCCTTTGCAGCCAGAACAGAATCCTGCCCAGGGATGCAGGGAAGCTGCAGCATTTGGGATCTCCCACCCTAGAGCCCTGTGGCTGATCCCTTGCACTGTCTGGAGGATCAGCCATGACTCCATCCCAGATTTTTTGGGGGGATTCTTTCATCTCAGAGCATTCCCAGGATGCTCTGATCCTGTCCATGGCTCCACTGACCATCTCAGGGAGCAGAGGGGACAGGAGGGACTCAGYCCCGGGGTCCTGATTTTCGTAGTGTGGGCACCTCCAGGGCGATCCTTTCCCTCTGGAAAAGTTCCCGAAGCCAAAGGGCCCTTCCCCCTTCTGGTGTGAGCAACCCTGGGTGAGCTCCAGAACAGATCTTGAGGCACCGGGAGTTGAGGAAGGAGTATACACCTTCCTCCTCCTCTGTGGGTCAGATTTTTGAGATGCTCAGTGGTTTTTTGGGATGCTTGGTGTTTTTTTTGGGATGC
>NW_026623896.1:197222-199510 GCF_030028575.1 Malurus melanocephalus | reverse complement strand
ATATCCCAGCTCCCTGTGCATCCACCACGGGGCCTGGCACACACGAGGAGGTTCCATTCCCCACCCCTGTGACCTCCACCAAAATTCAAAAATATTCTCCATCTCCGGAGCATCTCCTGGAGCTCCGGCAGCCCCGGGGCCGGGGCCATTCCCTGGGCAGTGCCCGCGACCTCTGGGGGAAGGACCTTTCCCTGAGATCCAACCCGAACTTCCCAATTCAGCTTTTGTCATTCCCCGGGTGCTCTCCCTGTCCCGGGGAGCAGAGATCGGAGCTGCCCCTCTGGAGGACGCTGAGAATCTCAGCGAGGTCTCCCCTCCTCTCCAGCCGAACAGAAATCCCCTCTCAGGGTGCGGATCCAAGGCAGATGGATCCAAACGGAGCTCTTTCTCTCCCTGCAGACCTGGAGGCTGCGCCCGTCAGGGGTCACTGCCCAGGAGGACTCGTGTTCTGCGGGGTTAACSAGTCATTAACGGAGTCATTAACAGAGTCATTAACGGAGCACTGATGGGGCCAAAGCAGCCCTGCAAGGGGCGGGAGGGCTGGCAGTTCCTGTCCCCAATTCCTGTACYAWYTCCTGTCYCCAATTCCTGTCCCCAACTCCTGTCCCCGCTCCTCGGGAAGTGTCCCCCACACTGGGACCTGGGGACCCCCAGAGGGTTGTGTTCAGTCACAAATCCTTCTGGGACAGCAGGGAGGACACACGGACCAGGCCAGACCAGGGGATAAACGGCACCAGGGAGTTCCTGCTGGAGCCAGACCAGCTCAGAGGTGTCACTGCCACCAGTCCAGCCCGGGGACGTCACTGTCACAGCTCGGCCCAGCCCAGCCCAGGGACCCTTCTCCCCTCCAAAGGCAGGCCCAGCTCTGATGGAAGCTCCCAGTGTCCACCCCGAGCCTCTCTCCAGCTCTGGCCAGGGTTACTTGGCCCCAAAGGCAAAAGAATAGGGCAGATATATGGGATTTCCCTCCCCAGCAGAACCCAATCTATGCTGGGCCCCAGTTTAGGGTTTCCTRAGCAGCCTCTGGTCACAGCTGCCATGGACCCACAGACTCCTCGTGTCCCTCTCAGAAGCCAAACTCATTTTCAGCCTCCCCCACCCTACAGCAAAGCTCCCAGTGCTTGGGGACATTCCCAACATTTTCCTGGAGCTGCTGCTGATCCGGTGTCAGTGACAGCAGCAGCTCTGGGAAGAGCTGTGGGGTCCCAGGGACGCTCTGGAGCTGCAGGTCCTGACCCGGCTCCTTCCCTGCCAGCTCCTTTCCAACCCCTCTTTACAATCCCAGGGGYAATTCCCGTGCAGGGAAGACGAAAGGGCAAAGATTTGCATTTCTGGGTCTGCACATAGGAGAGGTCCCTGTTCCTCCTTTTCCAGGGCAAGGCAGAGCCTGGATCTGCAGGGAACGATGCCCCAGGTGCTTCCCAACCCTTCCTCTGGCCCAGCAGCTGCACCGAGGGATCACTCCCCCCTTAAACCCACTCAGGGGGAAAACCATTTCCAGCGCTCATGAAAAATTCAGTGTTTCCTCCACGGAATGTTTCCTGTGCTCAGGAGCAGGGTCTGACTCTGRCAGCAGCTGTTTGGTGACAGATGTGTCACTGCAGGGGGGTGGCCCCTCTGTCCTCATCCTGCCACTGCTGTGGTGCCAGCCCTGCCCTGGCAGCAAGGGATGGACTCCCTCAGGGAAGAGGGGATGGAGGGAGAGGCAGGAGGAGGGAGCTGTGGCTYTGGGGTGGCTCCAGCCCATTTTCTGAGGTGGCTCGGAATTTTCCAGCCTTTTTGTTGAAGCAGGGTTTTTAAGGGACATCTCCTGGATTAATTGGRCTGCAGGGGGAAAACCAATCCAGAGCAGGACTTGGTGGTGCCCTGGAATTTCAGATGTGATGAGGATCCCATCCCTGTGRGAGAGCTGGGGCAAGTCCTTGCTGGGCCTGATCCCATCAAACACTGGGAGCTGGGGAAGTCTCAAATTTTCTTCCTGGAAAAACTGCCTCCAATCCTGATTCCTGTTCGGTGTGAGCAGCTCTGGATGGGGCTGGGAGCAGACTGGGCTGGAGGGAGGTGCCCATGGCAGGGGTGGGCCTGGATGTCCTTTGGAGGGCTTTTCCAACCCAAACCATTCCATGATTCTGTGTTTGGAAGGGAGCTGGGAGCCACCCACGAGGCCTTGGAGCAGAGACAGAGCAAGGCTAAGGCAGGARCTGAACCCCAACCCAGGGATGAGGCAGGCATAGCCAGATGTTGCAGCCAGATGTGCTGCAGTGTAATTCCAGTGAGCTCCTTACAAC
>NW_026623896.1:189261-192177 GCF_030028575.1 Malurus melanocephalus | reverse complement strand
GGGTTGGTGGGTGACAGGTGAGCTCAGGTGGAGGAACCACCCCAAAATCTACACCCAACCCGGCACCAAGCAGGTTTGTTAAAGCTTTCCCTGTTAATCCTGAGCTGAGGAGCCCAAAGAGTACACCCAGGGTGGGCTCTGGTGGCTCCAGGTGACCCCACACCCCCCAGGAGCCTCTCCCAAGCCATTTGTGGCCTTTTGGCTCTGTGAGTGTCCCCACCTGGATGTCACAAGGGAYGGAACTTCATGTGGCACACCTCCAGACGAGATAATGGTTTGATCCAATGTGAATTATAAACTAAAAAAGAGGACTTTTCCTCCTTTCCCCAATGTTTTCCAAGCTCCAGCCCAGTGAGATGTGATAGAAGTCATGAATTCTAATTAATATCCATTAATTCATCACGTTGAGCAGGCTATTAAGATTCCTTTCTTTGATAGACTGTACGGATAATCAGATTAATTGAATTTAATTATATCTGATGGGGGAGAGACAACTGGAGCCAGGGAAAAGTGGGACTGTAAGATCTGAGTTTTGATGTCAGCTGGGAATGCCACAGGAGCTGAGCAGCTGGAATTCCATGGATTTTGGTCCCTGACTCCTCACATAAATTGGAATGGTGGCTCCAGCCATTAACTCTGCTCAGACCACCCCTGATCTGTGTCCCAGGTGCCACATCCACAGGGCTGTGGAATTCATGCAGGGATGGGGACTCCGGGGCTGGACAAGCTTTTCCATGGAGAAATCTTCCCCAATATCCAACCTGACCTCCCCTGGCACCAGCCGAGGCCGTTTCCTCCGGTCCTGTCACTTGCTGTGGATGTCACTTGTCACYGTCAGGATGAGTGAGCACCACCTGCCTGGGGGAGATGCTGCAGATCCTCCAGGAAAACTCAYCCAGAGGCAAATCCCAGCTCGTGTGTCTGCTGAGAATGAAAGCCCTGGGAAAGACCAGGGATGGTCTTTGCATCCATCAGGGCCACTGAGGTCCCAAATCCCTGCACTGCTCTTGTACAAGGCTCCTCCTGGGCACAGGAAAACAGGAAGGAGTGAAGCTCCAAGGCATCCCTCCCAAAAATGATCCCTTTTTCTGCTTCCAGCTGCTCCTGACAGGGGATGGAGGAGCCAGGCAGGCTCAGGCAGCTGAAGGCCAGGAGGAGCTGGCAGGGAACCAGCCAGACATGGATTTGCTGCCTCYGATCAGCTCCTGTCCCTCCCAATCCAGCAGCAGAGGATAAACACCCTCAGGAATGTCCGGCACGTGGGAAAGGTCACACAGACACTCAGGCGTGGCTGAACTCCCTGGCCCCTCCTGGCACTGGCCTGGAGCCACTTGGGGACAGCAGCACATCCAGGGCACTGTCACCTTCCCAAGGGGTGTCCCTGCCTGTGGGTGGGCTTGGAATGGGATGGGCTGGAAGGTSCCTTCCAATCCTGGGTTTGGTGATTCTTGGTCCTTCCTCTCTCTTGGAATGAGATGGGCTCAAAGGTTCCTTCCAGTCCAAGATTTGGTGATTCTTGGTCCTTTCTCTCTCCTGGAAACTGTGAAAGGATCAATTTTCCATTTGGGAAGCTCCAGAGCTCTATCCCTGTGCCAGGCTCAGGTCCTGCAGGGCTCTGCTCTTCCAAACCTCCCTCAGGGGAGGAGCTTTCCCAAAGCGAGCTGAGATCTCAGCAGTGGATCCAGGGAGGTTGGAGCTGTGTCCCAAACCCCCTTACAGACACCAGGAACGCTCTCATCCCAGCCCCGTGTCCCTGGGAGYGTTGGCACTGCTGGGCTGCTCTGAGTCACGTGGCACACGGGGCATGTGGCCAGGAAAAGGGRCCAACAGTTCCCCTGGCATAGTGCCAGGATTGGGATGTGCCTTCCAAAATCCATCCCTGGCTGGCAAAGTCACAGCAGTGCTCCTGTGCCTCTCCCTGTCCAACGCAGATCCAGGCAGGGAGGGAATTGATGTTCCCAGCACAATCCCAGTTCCTGGTGGGGCTGCAATTGATGTTCCCAGCACAATTCCAGATCCTGGTGGGGCTGCAATTGATGTTCCCAATGCAATTCCAGATCCTGACGGGGCTGCAATTGATGTTCCCAATGCAATCCCCGCTCCTGGTGGGGCTGGCCCCTGGCTGGGGTGGCTCTGGGCTTGTCCTTGCCACTGGGAATTCAGTTCCAGGGGCACAAAGGATGGGGACTCTGCACTAAAGGATGAGGGTGGCGTGGAAAGGACCGGCCATGGACCCACTTGGGCTGGAGATCCCAGGATCCCTGAGCTTGGAAAAGCCTTCTGGAGCCACCAAATCCAACCATCCCCCCAGCACTGACCCACGTCCCCARGTGCCACATCCACAGGGCTTTTAAATCCCTCCAGGGATGTGRCTCCACTGCTGCCCTGGAAAGATCTTCTCAGTGCTGGACAACCCTTCCTGGAAAGAAAGGAGTGAGGATGAGAAGGATCCCAGCACGATCCCTCTGGGAAGACTGGTGAGGATAAAACCCCTTGCTCCTCTCTATCTGGAATTTGTTCCATCCAGGAGATTTTTCCCGGGATGAGTTTGGATGACCTCAGTGGACAATTCCAGCCAACATTCCTGACAARGCCACACCCCTGCACTGCTGGTGGTATGTGGGAGCTGGGGTTTGGAGCAGAGACCCCCAAAGCTGTGGAGTTGGGAGCTCCATCCCCATTTCCAAGGGGCTGCAGCACATCAGGAGTTTTCCAGAGATCCCTGTGAATAACCCAGAAGCAGCTTGGCCCTTCCTTCCTGGGGCAGGAGTGTGGGAGCCATTCCTGGGCACCTGGGGGGGAAAGGAGCTTCCTGAGCTCCTGAAAATGCTCCTCTTGGGGGACCCGTGGAGTCCCCAACCTGCAAAGTGTCCCCAACCTGCAGTGTCCCCAGCCTGCAGAGTGTCCCCAACCTGC
>NW_026623896.1:184682-188481 GCF_030028575.1 Malurus melanocephalus | reverse complement strand
ACCCACTGGCTTGTCCTGGAAGAAGAATTCAGTCTGGAGAATTCCCTTGGAGGTAAAAGATCCTGCAGAGTGATGGCAGAGCGTGCMAGCTGGAGAAACCAGGAGGGTTTGGTGTCCCATGTCCCACTCACTCCGTGCTGCTTTTCAGGAGATGTTCCTGCCATGGCCACACCATTCCTGACCCCCTTTCCCTCTGAGGGTGAAATATTCCTGACCCTGCGCCAGCTGACAGGTCTGGCCTGAAACCCAGCAGTGTCTGGGGTCTTAAATCAGGATTTTAATTCACCAGCTTAAAAGGGGTCACAAGAACAGGTCTGGGTGAGCCATCCCTACCTCAGGGTGAGCAGTTTCGAAGTGTCCACCCAGTCCTGCCTCTGGGAATTCCATGAGATGGATGGATGGATGGATGGATGGATGGATGGATGGATGGATGGATGGATGGATGGATGGATGGATGGATGGATGGATGGATGGACCCTCCTTTGTTACCCTTGGCAAACCCTGCCGGGGATGGAAGCAGGTCCCTGACACAGCACTTCCATCAGCGACAATTCCAGTCCCACCAGAGCAAACCCTCCCGCGGTGATGCCAGCAATCCCGGCCCCTCAGCATCTCCCCCTGCCCCGGGGGAGCTCCCTCCCCTTCTGCCGCTYGCCTGGCCCGCCCCGCCGCCTCAGCTCCCCTAATGAAAAGCCAATTAAAGCGCGCCATTAAGCAGAGCCTTTTTGCTGCCTTGTCCGAGCCGATCTGTCACCGAGGGGCCGCGACGCGCGGTGGCAGCCGCTGCTAAAAATGGCTCAGATGGGCGCTAAATTATTGAAGGAGGCTCCGAGCGAGCCGGGGTCAGACGGGTGTGGCCGCCCCRTCCCTGGGGCTGCAAAGCCACCTGAGCTCCCGGCAGAAGCAGATTAACCCCTTTTTATAGCAGCTGGCAGCGGCCGGAGTTCCCTGGATGTCCGTGGAGGTGCAGGGACAGCGCGGGGGTGGCTCAGGCGCKCCCACCGAGGCGATGTCGCTTCTGTCACTTGTCTTCAGCTTCAGGTGCTCAGAGCTCCGCGCTCCCGGYGGAGCTGAGCGGCTCCAGGAGGAGGGAGGTGAAGGAAGAGAGGAAAAGATGGGGTTGAGGGATCCTGGGGGGACTTTCCTGCTGATTTATGGGAATCTGGGAGCCTGAGCAGGGTCAGTGACTCAGGGCTGAGGGCGCCGAGCTCTCCTCACTCCAAACCCCGCAGTGGGGTTTTAACTGATCCCAGAGAGGGAATGGCAGCAGGAAAACCCTGCTCTGGGGAGATAAAGGAGAAAWGAGGACGGGGAAGGGGGAGACAGAGCTGGGAGCACCAGTAGGAGCGGGGATGCTGTGAAGGGGGATTTTCCTGCTGGTGGAGATGAAGTCAGGACACCCTGCAGGGATCAAAAATAATCAGTGCCCCAAATGTCCTAAAATAATGCAGTGCCCCAAAGGTATAAAAATAATGAGCCCCAAATGTCCTGAAAATAATGCAGCGCCCCAAAGGTATAGAAATAATCAGTGTCCCAAATGTCCTGAAAATAATTCAGTGCCCCACAGGAGTCTGGCGCTCAGGGATTCTGCTGCCTTTTTAGGACTTTTTTCCTCCACTTTGTTTAAGGATGAAGGATTCCTGCCTCCAGTCCTGGCTCGTGAATCACCGCAGTGGCACAGAGGAATCTGAGCCTTGCCTGGACCCTTCTGACATCYGTGAATTAGGGGATTTTTCCTCTGGCGAATATTCCTGCCTCCACACGCAATTCCCTCTGTTATCTCTGGATAAGGAACGCTTGGAGCAGCATCAGCTCTTGGGGCAGCATCCCTGCAATGTGATGGATCACGGGATCYTCATGCCAGCACGGCCCACAATCGGTTTATTATGTTTGGGACTTTTTTAGCCGAGGAAAAATCAGGCAATGGAAACATTTGTGTCTCGTTTCCAGTTTCCACCCCTCAATCCTTAAAAATGCAAATAGAAGGAGCTTATGRGGTGTTTTGGGGCAGCACAAGGGGRTTTCAGCAGGACTGGGAGCAGACAGRATCCTCTGGAGGGGGATGAGGAGGATGAGGCACCATGGGGTGAAGGGATTTGTGTCCAAACTCAGAAAACCTGGGCCAGGAATTGATGCCAGGATCTTCCTCGTAATCACTCCGTGGAATCCCAGAGCGGACACTAACAATCCCACATAAATCCCTTCCCTGCCTCCTCTTGGGATAGGCATGAATCATCTTCCATGTAGAGGTTGATAAAAGTCTCCAGAAGCCAGAGAGGGTCCCAAATTCCTGCTCTATTCTTCTCAGAAGAGCTTGTAAAAGCTGCTTTATTAAACCTCTTGGTATTTCCAGACTTCCCACACCCCCTGGCCACTTCCATGGTGCCAGACATCCTCCCCTTCCCTGGAGATCTCATGTCCAGTTGCCTCTGGACACATCAGCAGTGTCCTGGATGGTTTCCATGATTTCCACATCAGCTCGTGGAAATATTGGCACCAGTTTGGGGGCAAATTTTGTCCCCTGTGAGCCTCAGCAATGTGAGGACAAAGCACAGTGGCAGCTGGGAAAAAGGAAAGGGAAAGGAAAAGGCAAAGGGAAAGAGACAAAAGAAGGGGAAGTGCTGTCATTGCTCCTGTCACTGGGCCTGTCCTGGGCTCCCATCCCGACTCCCCCAGCACAGCCTGAAGGGTAAATAGGTTTAAATTGGATTTTAGGAAAAAATCCTTCACCCAAGGGTTTGTCCAGCCCAGGGTGGAATCACCATTCCTGGAGCGGTTTAACAGCTGTGTGGATGTGGCACTTGGGGACATGGGTGAGTGGTGGCCTTGGCTGGGGGAATGGCCTTAAAGGGCTTTTCTAACTTTAATAAATCCATGACTCCCTAACTTTGCTCCCCATCCCTGCAGCCTTACAGCTCCTGCTCCAGGCAGGGTTTCCACTGCTGGGCAGAGCCTTTTCCATGGGGAATCTCCAACAAATTCCCTGGGCAGCCTTACTGTGAAGCCTTCCAGAGGCATTATCCAATCCAGCTGATTTTTTGGCTCAATTTCTAAGGAAACCAGATTAATGTGATGGGAGCTGTGTGTGAGACAGTTAGTCCCTGCCTCTTCCTCCTCCCAATATTTGGGGTTCTTTGGGCAATTCCAACCAAATTTTATGGAATACTTCGAAGACAGAGTCAGGAAAACAGGACTGGACAGAGGAGAAACTTTGTGGAAGGACTTCCATCCAAACCCACCATCCCAGTGCCTTGTGGTTTGCGGGMCATTGAATGACAACCATTCCCAGTGGGAATACCAGGGGTTTTAGGGATTCACAGCCCACAAGAACTGGATCATTAACTTGGATCATGTTTGGGGTCACAGCATCCTCCAGAGACAGGGAGCTGTGAGCTGACAGAGCTGAACACTCCCTGGGGATTCTCTGATGAACTCTCACTCACATTGGATCAGACCTCCAGAAGAATGGGATGAAACCACATTGGATTTCATCCCAATCCCAACCATCAAACAGGCTCACAGTGGCTAAACTTTCCCCCAGGCCAATTTCAAAGACAATTCAAGTACCTACCTAGCAAATCTCCATCCATCCATCCATCCATCCATCCATCCATCCATCCATCCATCCATCCATCCATCCATCCCAAATCCATCCACCCATCCATCCATCCATCCATCCATCCATCCATCCATCCATCCATCCCTCCATCCATCCATCCATCCATCCATCCATCCATCCATCCATCCATCCATCCATCCATCCATCCATCCATCCATCCATCCATCCATCCATCCATCC
>NW_026623896.1:178707-184517 GCF_030028575.1 Malurus melanocephalus | reverse complement strand
CCCCATCTATAAATACATCCCACAAATTATCCACAGAGAAGAGTTCCTGCAATTTATGGGAAAATAATAAAACAGCTCTGGGATACAAGAAAACATCAAGGAGAAACCCAAACAGAGAAATTCCTTGGATATGAGTGCCCAGACTCGGGGATTTGATTTGTAGGAGAAGAAGAAATTGTATCTTCTGCCCATACAAAATTTAACAGGGACAAAAATCCATGGATAAAATCAAGCCAGCTCTGCTGTCACAGAATCTTGGGATTAAAGCTTCATCAGACTTCCAGGAAATGGGCAAATATTGGGATGTTGTTTGGAGTTGTAGTATTTTCCCAATTTTATACAAAACTGGCATTTCAGGCAAATTAAAAAGTCTGGATTCTCTTTCCTTGCTTGGTTATTCCACTCAGGACAAAMAGGCTGCCCCAACAGCCTAAGATCTTTCTGGTCCCACTGGTGTCATTCCTACCTTGGGAAAGGAGATTTCAGCCCCTACAGCTCAAGATGTAAAATCATCCCAGGAACAGCAATAGTTTGGCTGCTGTGAGGTTTTTGCTGGGTGGATTTGGAATTAGAGCCAAATCATGGACTGAATCCTGGAATGGTTTGGGTAGGAAGGARCCTTAAAGCCATCCAGTGCCACCCCTGCCATGKCAGGGACAYCTCCCACTGTCCCAGGCTGCTCCCAGCCCCAATGTCCAGCCTGGCCTTGGACACTGCCAGGGATCCAGGRGCAGCCACAGCTTCTCTGGGCACCCTGTGCCAGGGCCTGCCCACCCTCCCAGGGAACAATTCCTTCCCAATRTCCCATCTAAATCTCCCTTCTTTTAGATTAAAGCCATCCCCCCTTGTCCTGGCACTATCTCTCTGTGCTAGAATTCCCTCTCCCTCCTTTTTCACAAGCTTCACAGCATTCCCAGGGGATGATGAGGGCCCCCCTGGAATTCCCCACTCCTGCCCGGCCCCCGGGGGGTGTTTGGGGACAGGGAATGTGGGGACAGCGGATGTGGGGACGCGGAATGCAGGGACAGGGGATGTGGGGATGCGGGATGAGAGGAGGGGGGATGTGGGGATGGAGGATGCGGGAACAGGGGGGGACCGGGGGGTCCCGGGGACAGCGGGGGACGGCGCTCGCCGCCTTCCCGGCCATAAAACCGCGGGGCCAGGGCCGGGCGGGCGGAGAGGAGCGACGGGGACCGGCGCGGCGGGGACCGGCTCGGCACGGAGCGGCACGGAGGGGAGCACGGCGGAGCGGCCGGGCCGCCCTGCGGAGGTAACGGGGACGGCGGGGTCGGGGTCCCCCGGCCGGGGAGCGCTGGGACCGCTCCGGCTCCCCGGGCTCGTGTCCCCGGGCACTCCCCGCCGCTGTCCCCGCTCGTGTCCCCGCCGCTGTCACCGCCGRCTCCGTGCCCGGAGGGAAGGGGGGGCGGGGAAGGGGGGCAGCGGGGACAGCGGGGCCGCTCTCCCTGTCCCCCTCGAGTCCCCAGCCCTCCTCGGGCAGCCCCCCCAAGCTCCTCCAGCAGTGACAAAGGGATGCGAGCTCCGGTCACGGGCGGCTCCTGCCCGCAGGGCTGTGCCGTGGGCATGGAACCAGCGGGGAAAGGGAGCCGGAGCCGCTGCGGGAGGGGACCGGGGAGCTGGAGGACAGCGCTGATCCTCTTTCCATCCTTCAGTCTCCTCCTTGCCCAAGTCACTCCTTGTTCCAAGACGATTCTCCCCGCGAGCCGGGAGGAGGAGTGTGGCCATGAAACGATGGCTCAGCTCTGCCCCCGTGCCCGAAAGTGCTCACAGAGTTCTATCTTCGTCCTTTCTTTTCTCCGAAATGGGTGTTGGGATCCTTTGGAGCAGCTCCGGGRAAGCTTTGCGGCAGGACACGGGGACGGGGCGAGATTGGGGCTGTTTTTTTGGGTGTGGGGCCAGTCCTGGGGGGTCCCACCCTCCGAGCAGACCCAGGGCAGTACCAGCATCACCCGGGGAGGGGGCMGAGCTGGAGGTCAGCCCAGGGAGCCCCTTCCGTCCGCGGTCTCCCAAATCCGTGCCCRGAGCACGGCGTGGATCCAGGCTCGGGCTGCTGAGCCAGGTTTATGTAAGCTGCTGATTTGCAGTGTCAAGAGATATCCAGGAATCGGCTTGCCTTTGGAAATTGTATAAATCCATGGCATCTGGCCCGGGGCTGGAGCAGCAGCCCAGGATTTGTCTCGGTCCCAGCCCCTTGGAGAGGTTCTGCCATCTCCCGGCTTGGCTTCGAGTCTGTGTTAAGCACTTTCCAGGAGCAAGGGCAGAGCAGCAGCGCCAAAGGCTCTGTCCCTCTGTCCCTCTGTCCCTCTGTCCCTCTGCCCCTCTGCCCCTCTGTCCCTCTGTCCCTCTGCCCCTCTGTCCCTCTGCCCCTCTGCCCCTCTGTCCCTCTGTCCCTCTGCCCCTCCGTCCCTCTGTCATTCTGCCCCTCTGTCCCTCTGCCCCTCTGTCCCTCTGTCCCTCTGCCCCTCTGTCCCTCTGCCCCTCTGTCCCTCTGTCCCTCTGGCCTTCTGCCCCTCTGTCACTCTGCCCCTCTGCCCCTCTGTCCCTCTGCTCCTCTGTCCTTCCCAGCGCTGCCGCCGCTCTCCTCCAGCCCCGGGGGTGGTCCTGCCGCGGCACCTCGGCCCCTCCAGCCCCGGCTCCGGGGGCCCCTGCGCCGGGAGCTCCTCCCTTGGCGGGCTGGCGGCTCCTCCCGCCCCGCAGGATGCCGAGCTGGCGGGTCCCCGGGGTGTGACAGCCCTGCCTTTCCTGTTGTTGACAGCAGCCYCACGGCCCCGCATCTTTCCTGGGCGGAGGGGCTGAGCCCTGTCCTGTCTGCAGGGCTCAGGTGGAGATGGCACGGTCTCAGCAGGGGCAGTGTGCCATGGAAGGGGAGGTGGCTTTGGATAACGCTGCCTGTTCTGATAGCCAGGGACTGGGGGAGAGAGATGAATTCCAGACTCCTGGACAGACAAGAAGCTGGTCCTGCCCTGCTTGCTGACCCCAACCAGGCATTTAGTGGTGGCTTGGCASGGTCCATCCCTGGGCTGGACTCAGTGATCTTGGASAGCTTTTCCAATCTAAAGAATTCYGTGATTACACATGTGATCTGGCTTGGGATCCCCTCCAGTCACTTGGGATTGGGACAATGGCTTGGGCCCCCTCAGGATCCCCTCCARTCACTTGGGATTGGGGCGATGGGCTGTGCTTTCTGTCAGTTTAACGTGGTTTTATCCCGTTTGTGCCGCAGGTGGGAGCAGCGGGAGCTCACCATGGCCCTGGCAGACCCCGCGGGCTGTGCCAAAGGCGGCGAGGACAACAACCCCTTCCCTGACATCATTGAGCTGAACGTGGGCGGGCAGGTGTACATCACCCGGCACCCCACGCTGGTCAGCGTGCCCGGCTCGCTGCTCTGGGAGATGTTCACGCAGAAGAACGTGCGCTCGCTGGCCCGCGACAGCAAGGGCCGCTTCTTCGTGGATCGCGACGGGTTCCTGTTCCGCTACATCCTGGATTACATGCGGGACCGGCAGCTGGTGCTGCCCGAGCACTTCCCGGAGCGCAGCCGGCTGCAGCGGGAGGCCGAGTACTTCATGCTGCCGGAGCTGGTGAAGCTGCTGGCGCCCAAGCTCAGTGAGCAGAACTCGCTGGGCGACGATCCCTGCCAAAGCGACCCCGAGGAGCTGTCCCCCGGTGCGGACACCGCCCGCAGCCTGACCTCGGCCGCCGCCGCCCCGCCCAGCACCGCATCCGCCGCTCCCGGCGCTGCCGCTGGTGCCGAGGGCCGCAGGGCGGGCTTTATCACCATCGGCTACCGCGGCTCCTACACGCTGGGCAGGGACAGCCAGACGGACGCCAAGTTCCGCAGGGTGGCCCGSATCATGGTGTGCGGCAAGACCTCGCTGGCCAAGGAGGTCTTTGGGGACACCTTGAACGAGAGCAGGGACCCGGACCGGCCCCCGGAGAGGTACACGTCCCGCTACTACCTCAAATTCACCTTCCTGGAGCAAGCCTTTGACAAACTGGCCGATGCCGGCTTCCACATGGTGGCCTGCAACTCCACGGGCACCTGTGCCTTCGCCCACGAGCAGACGGACGACAGGATCTGGACCTCTTACACCGAATATGTTTTCTATCGTGAGTGACACCAAACCAACCCTCCGCCAACCGACCACCGACTGCCCCTTCCCCGTTCCCCGCTGGCTGTGGCCTAGAAGGTAGCGATCCGTYCCCGAATCCTGGCGTCCTCCCTTTGCCTCCTTTTCCGTTGATCTTGGGTTGTTTTCCCTCCTCCTTGCTCCACGCCGAACCTGCCCAGCTCTTCCTCGCAGMTGCTGACCACCAACCTTCCTCCCTYTCTCCGACTGCTGTGGCCGCTCCCAACCCTCCCTGGACACGTGGACTCGGACACTGCGGTGGAGGTTGGGCTGGGAGGGGTCGGATCCGCCGGGAGCTGCTCCAGGCTGGGGTTCCTGCGGCCGGATGAGCTTGGACACTGGACTGGGCTCTGTGTCCCGTGCGGCTCCCCGGGATTGTGCTGCACACGCTGTGCCCTGCCGAGGGTGTTGGGAGAGGAATCGCTGGGATAAAGGGGTGGAGAAGGTGGGAAACAGAGCCGGGGAGGGGGTGGGGGTTGCGAAGTCGCAGCCTGGTGGGATTGGCAGGAGCCCTGTAAGCAGCTTAGCCTGAGGCTGGCAGCGCTTGCGAAGGGGAGAGGCTCCCCCTGCACCCGCAGCTCCGAGCTCAGGCATCACCGCCGCTCCGGGATGCCTTGGCGGGAATTTTTTGGGRGATTCTGGGAGGGTGGGAGGGTGCAGTGCTCTGTGCGGGAGGTGGGGGGGAGCGGGGAAGGCTTGGCGTGCTCGGGGGTGTAAAATGCTCATACAGCTCTCCAGCTCCTGGAGGTTTGTCAGCAAAGAAGTCCCTTCATTTTTCCTTGGGAGCACAACAGGATTCAGAGGGATGGGGTTGGGATGTGGCGGTCAGGCCGCAACTTCCCCCAGGAAAGGGAATTCGGGCCATTTTGGTGATCTCTTGTGAGGGTGTCTCCAATCCCAGCTCTCCAGACCCTCCCAGGGTGCCCTCCTGGAGCTGCTGCTGCTTTGCCCCATTGCCTTGGCAGCGTGGGATAGAGGGACAGAGCCGATGGCCGTGTGCCCAGGTGGCACAGGGACAGCAGGGATGGGATTTGGTGTGGGCGTTCCGAGAGGAGAAGGGAGGAACACAAAGTCACTGGAACCTGCTCTGCCCCACCCCCGTCCCTGCTCTGTCCCTCCTGTCCCTTATAGGGGGCCGTCCTTGGGCAGCACCGCCCTGCAGGGATGCCCACCCGGGGTCAGCTGCAGACCCAGCCCCAGGTGATGTCCGGCCCCAGGCCATGTCCGGCCCCAGGCGATGTCCGGCCCCAGGCGATGTCCGGCCCCAGCCCTGGCGCAGCACCGAGGGCGGCAGGGTCAGTGCCAGCGGCTGCAGGAGCAGGTGTGGGTGACCCTGATGTCCCCAGCTGTAGCCTGTGCTGTCTCCTGTGCTCTGCCACCCATCCATGGCACCCACCACCTCCCATGGCACCCACCCTCCATCCCCGCTCCCACCCTCCATCCCATTCCTGCTGTGGGAGGAAGTTTTGCCGCTGCTTCCTGGAGAGGAGGGAGGGCTTTGGGGCCAGCAGAACTTTAAAACCAGGTTCTCCCTCCCTCCTGAAGAAGGGGAAGGCAAAAACGGTATTTTGACATTTTTCATGGTCCTGTTCCTCATTCCAAACAGCCTTGGAAGAGGAAATGACAACCGGCTTAAAAAAAAAAAAAGAGCAGAAAAAGGAA
>NW_026623896.1:167901-178672 GCF_030028575.1 Malurus melanocephalus | reverse complement strand
AAGATTTTCCTGAGCATTGCTAAGTAGGATTGGGAAAAGAAATTGCTGCCTTGGGAGAAATGGGGCTGTTTTGATGTTTTTCCCCACTGGAAGTGGACTGAAAAATTGATATCCAGGGAGAGGGAATTATTTCCTGAGGGAGAAACCAGAATGGCAGTCACCATTCCAGGGATTTTGATGTGGCAGCTTCTGGGGTTGGGGCTGTTGATCCCAATCCCCCACAGGAAACTGAGCAGGGGTCATCCCTGAAGCATTTCAGAGCCTGATGRTTTTCCTGGAAAATGAGACTTTATGGAAAAATCCTTTTGTTGAGATCCATCGCCACAAAAATACGACCAAAATTTGGGGTTGCTTCTTTTCCTTGCATACATTTAATTATGGGATATTTATTGTCTTTGTGCTGGTGCCCAGGCTGGGAGGAGAGCCTGGCTTGTTTGATCCGAGGAAACCTTGGATCAAATGGATCAGATTTRCTGGGAAAGGGTGGCCTGGAAAAGCATCTCAGTGGAGTCTCGTCCTCWGAACAATCCTGGTGAGCTGGGAAGAGCCAGGCTGGAGTGAGCTGGGGGCTGTCTCAGGGCTTTAGAGAGACGGTGGAGAAGGTGATTCCCTGCTGTTGCTGGGTTTTTCTGGGAATTTCCTGAGGATTTCCTGGGAATCGTTTCTGTGATTCCCAGACCTTGAGCTCCTGGGCTGTGCCTTGGGCTTGTCTGAAGCACCTGGACCTGCTTTGTTTGTTCTATCCTTGTGTTTATCCTTGTGTTCCATCTGAGCATCTTCCACCCCCAGGGTAAAATCCAGCCTTGTGCCGCTCCTTCCCTGCTGGATTTGGGATGTGGAGCTGGATTTTCCTTCCCAGGAAGGGGACAGGACCCTGCTCCTGAGATTTCTGCCCTTGCAGAAATCCCACTCCCAGTCCCAGAATCCCATCCTGCCATGAGAGCCACACCACAAAAATCCCATTCCCAGTCCCAAAATCCCATCCTATCATGGGACACCAGGTCAGCACACCACAAAAATCCTATTCCTAGTCCCAAAATCCCACCCTGCCATGGGACACCAGGTCAGCAGACCACAAAAATCCAAGGGATTTGATGGAATGTTGAAATAGGAGGGACTTGATGATAAAGGAGCTCAGAGAGAAGGATCTGGGAGGTGGAATTAATCCCTTCCACTCTCAAATAATCCTGGGATGGTTTGGAAAGGACCCTAAAGCTGATCCCACCSCACCCSTGCCATGAACAGGGRCAGCTCCCACCATCCCAGGGTTGAGCCGAGCTCCAGCTGGCAGCACCCAGCCCTTGTCCCAGAGCTCCACACCGAGATCCTCCCCACCCTCGGCATCTCCAGGGCTCGGGAGGGGTCCGGGATGCTCCAGCCCTGCCCTGGGATGCACATGGGCCATGTGTGGGTATAGCCAGGGGGATCACAGCACCCCTGGGGCCGGGATTATCCCACGCTCTGGGAAAACCGGGGCCAGGACGGATCCCTGGGATTGTTTCAATCGGCCCCGCCCTGAGCACACAGCGGCTGCTCTGATCCAGGGCTGGGGCTGCACCTGGAACGGGCTTTGGGATGGGTTTAGGATGGGGTTGGAGGGCCCTAAGGCATGGGTTTAGGATTGGTTGGAATGCCCTAAGGGATGGATTTAGGATGGGGTTTGAATGCCCTAAGGGATGGATTTAGGATGGGGTTTGAATGCCCTAATGGATGGATTTAGGATGGGGTTTAAATGCCCTAAGGCATGGATTTAGGATGGGGTTTGAATGCCCTAAGGGATGGATTTAGGATGGGGTTTAAATGCCCTAAGGGATGGATTTAGGATGGGGTTTGAATGCCCTAAGGGATGGGTTTAGGATAGGGTTGAGAGCCCCAAGGAATGGGTTTAGGATGGGGTTTTAGGGTCCCAAGGGATGGGTTTAGGGTGGGTTTTAGGGCCCCACGGGGTGTCCAGGCAGATCCCATGTGGAAGGCACGAGTAGAGCATCCCTCGGGAAGGCCCTGCTGTCACCGCAGAGCTCCACGCTCCCCAAGGAACATTCCCGTGAGGAACTCCAGGTTTCCCAGGGGTGATTTCCCTCTGAAAATCCAGCCTTTCATCTCAAGATTCCTGCAAAACCCTCCAATCCAAAATTAAAACCCCTGGTGGGAAGGAGGCAGAGCAGGAGCCCGGGCTGGCTCTGCGCTCCCAGGCRGGCATCTGTCCACAAATTGCAGGGTGCTCCTCCCAAAAACTGAGCCTAAGGAAAAGCCAGACCCCATCWGTCTCTGCCAGGCACTTCTGCTGCTCCAGGAGAACATCTGGAAACACTTTAAATCCTCTCCAGCTCCTCTCCAAGGGGATCCTTTGGGAGCAGGGAAGTCCCAAAGCTGAGACCTCTCCATCCTGGGGGGAGCAGCTCAATCCCATGGGATTGAGGCCAAGGAGCACCCTGTGGGGTCCAGGAGGTTGGAGAGATTAGAGGGGGACACAAAAATCCCAATCCCAAAATCCCATCCTGCCATTGGAGACCACGTCAGCACACCACAAAAATCCAAGGGATGTGATGGAATGTCAGAGWGGGAAGGGCTTGATGATAGAGGAGCACAGAGAGGGGAGAAGGAACTGGGAGCTGGAATCAATCCCTTCTGCTGCCAAATAATTCTGGAATGGTTTGGAAAGGACCCTAAAGATCATCCCACCCCTGCCATGAACAGGGACACCTCCCACCATCCCAGGCTGTTCTAGGCTCCTTCCAACCCGGCAAAAAAATCTTATTTATTTTAAAAACAGATCCCCAAAACTCCCTTTAAAAATGAGCATCCCCCACTGGGAAAAACCAGTGGAGAGACGGGGGATTTTCCAGTTCCTGGAGCAAAAAGTGCAGCCTGGATGCTTTTTTTAAGAGAGGGTTTGACTAAACACGGGTTTAGGCTCAGTTTAGCAGCTGCAGCCTCTGTGCTCTGACCACAGAGAGACCTCGGGGCCGTGGGGAGCAGGAGAGGGAAGGCAGAGGAGCGTTTGTGTCCCTTGGAAGTTTTGGGAGCTGTTGGATGTGTTGGATTCCGGGTGCTGCTGGAGAATTTCCCAAATAAATCTCATTCTGCCTGCCSTGACTCTTGGTGCTGAGCCTAAGCAGGCTGGGCTTGGGGATGTCCAGAGGGTTTCCTTCAAAGGATCTGGCTGTCCAAAAGGTTTTCCTTCATTCCAGGGCATGGATGGCTGGGAATTATCCCCACCTTCCTCCAGGAGGATCTGAGGGAAAGGTGTTCCTGCAAATGGACCAAACCAGATTGAATTTAAATTCTGTGGAATCCAAGCACGGCCTCTGCACCCCAAGCATTTGCTGTCCCTCCTTTCCCCTCTCCAGGGTAAATCCCTGCAGGATAAATCCGCCGGGATGCAGACCCCACTTTGCCAACAGCATCCTTAAAGGGTGAACCCTCCCTTCACCCCCACACCCCAGGGCCAGGGTGAGCCCGGGATAGCGGAAGGTGTCCCAGGGCAGGGATGAGATGGGCTTTAAGGGCTCCTCCAAGAAAATCGTTCTGGGATTCTGGGATTCCATGGTCTGGAATCGTGAGGAGAGGTGGAGCCTGGCTGTGTCACGGTTCTGTCCCATCACTGGGAGGATCCCTGTGGGAATGCAGGGAGCAGGAGCACCTGGCACCTTTGTTCCCTGGACATGATATCCCGGGCGTGCTGTCCCCAGGGAAGAGCAGCCCYGTCCCAGCAGGAGGAGGTGAATGGACAGTAGATTTTGGAGCCATTTCATGAGGAGAACCACCCGGAAATTCCAATCTTTTGCGCTCCCTGCCCTCTCCGAACTCCACACGTTTGCAGCCCCAGGGAGCTGGAGAGCCCTGGAGAGCASCAGGGGAAGGTCCTGGAGTGTGTCCCAAGGGGAGGCAGAGTCCAGTGCTGAGCTGGGCTGGAGGATCCTGGAATGGTTTGGGTGGGRAGGGRCCTTAAAGCCCATCCAGTGCCACCCCTGCCATGGCAGGGACACCTCCCACTGTCCCAGGCTGCTCCCAGCCCCAATGTCCAGCCTGGCCTTGGACACTGCCAGGGATCCAGGGGCAGCCACAGCTTCTCTGGGCACCCTGTGCCAGGGCCTGCCCACCCTCCCAGGGAACAATTCCTTCCCAATATCCCAGGTACCCCCTGGGCACTGTCCCCTCTTCAGGGGTTCTGTTTTGGGGACACTACAGGGACAGAAATGCTGCCTGTGCCACCTCTGCCCGGTCCCTGCTGCAGCTCAGAGGAGCAGCCCCCCCTGTCCAGAGACCCAGGAGCGGAGGAATGGGGATGCAGCTGAGCAGAAAGGGACACAGGTGACACTGAGGGACATTTTGGAGAGGTGACCGTGGCTCCGGTGCCCTCGGTGCCCATGCAGGGGGGGTGGGGAGGTGCCACCAGCAGCTCCCTCCTGCCCCAAAGCTGTTCTGTGTTCCCTGCCCAGCCCCTGGTGTCTTCTGGGTGTCCAGGAGCTGATCCTGGGAAGGGCAGAGCGGGGACAGCGAAGCCTCAGATTTGTGGGGTTTATGGCTTCCTTATATGGGAAATTGCCTCATCCCTGAGGGAGCTCCCAGGACCATTCCTGCCCTCTGTCCCCCATTCCTGCCCTTCCAGGAGCACCCAGGTCCCACAGACCCCTCCAGAATCCCTGGGCAGGGCTCTCCCTGGTTCCAGGCTCCGTGCCTGGAGCTGGATCTTTGGGATGGCTCTGCAGCACTGGGACCCACAGAGGTCCCCAGGATCCCCTGCAAGGCTCCCAAGCCCTCCCAGTGAGCTTTTCTCTGGATTTTATGTTCCCTTTCCTTGAATAAAGGAATCAGGGCTGGTTTTCANGGGATCTTCTGGATTGGCTCCAGCAAATGTTCGGATATTTAGGGTTTATGTCTGGAGCCTGGATCGGGAAGGAGGCAGAGGCCCCTCTGGCAGAAGGAAAAACCCCTGATAGAGAGGCAGCAGGAGAATTACTGGGGCAAGGAGCAGAGTTCTGAAAACCAGCCCTGATTCCTTTATTCAAGGAAAGGGAACATRAAATCCAGAGAAAAGCTCACTGGGAGGGCTTGGGAGCCTTGCAGGGCATCCTGGGGACCTCTGTGGGTCCCAGTGCTGCAGAGCCATCCCAAAGATTCAGCTCCAGGCACGGAGCCTGGGACCAGGGAGAGCCCTGCCCAGGGATTCTGGAGGGGTCTGTGGGACCTGGGTGCTCCTGGAAGGGCAGGAATGGGGGAGAGAGGGCAGGAATGGTCCTGGGAGCTCCCTCAGGGATGAGGCAATTTCCCATATAAGGAAGCCATAAACCCCACAAGTCTGAGGCTTCGCTGTCCCCGCTCTGCCCTTCCCAGGATCAGCTCCTGGACACCCAGARGACACCAGGGGCTGGGCAGGGAACACAGAACAGCTTTGGGGCAGGAGGGAGSTGCTGGTGGCACCTCCCCRCCCCCCCTGCATGGGCACCGAGGGCACTGGAGCCACAGTCACCTCTCCAAAATGTCCCTCAGTGTCACCTGTGTCCCTTTCTGCTCAGCTGCATCCCCATTCCTCCGCTCCTGGRTCTCTGGACAGGGGGGGGCTGCTCCTCTGAGCTGCAGCAGGGACTGGGCAGAGGTGGCACAGGCAGCATTTCTGTCCCTGCAGTGTCCCCAAAACAGAACCCCTGAAGAGGGGACAGTGCCCAGGGGGTACCTGGGATATTGGGAAGGAATTCCTCTGGAGAGGGACTGGGGACAAGGGATGGAGGGACAGGACACAGGGAATGGCTTCCCAGTGCCAGAGGGCAGGGATGGATGGGATATTGGGAAGGAATTGTTCCCTGGGAGGGTGGGGAGGCCCTGGCACAGGGTGCCCAGAGAAGCTGTGGCTGCCCCTGGATCCCTGGCAGTGTCCAAGGCCAGGCTGGACATTGGGGCTGGGAGCAGCCTGGGACAGTGGGAGGTGTCCCTGCCATGGCAGGGGTGGCACTGGGTGGGATTTAAGGTCCTTTCCAACCTCAGTGCTGGAATTCCATGGGGTCCCCGAGCTGTGATCCCATTCCCCTGGCTGAGCCTGTCCTGGTGCAGTTCTGCCGTTCCCAGGAGCAGCCCCGTCCCTCCCTCCTTTGCTGGATGCTGCCATTGCCCTCCAAATCCAGCTCTGGGGTCTCCACACACACAGACCCAGAGAACATTCCGGGTTGGGAAGGACCCACYRGGATCACTGATTTCTGCCCCCGCGGGGACTGAGGTTTGTTTGGCTTTGCTTTGGGGCCCTTTCCGGGACAGGGGAGGSCCCAGGCCCCAAAACCCAAACAAAACCCAAGCGTTTAAGGCTCAAAGATGAAAAAAAAGTAAATAAAGGAAACTGAGGGGCAAAAGGGAAAAACCACATTTTCCTCAGCCTAACCTCATGCTTTGGGATTGGCTGGACAGGAAGTGTTTATTGGGATCTGATGAGGAGTGCAGGGAGCCAGGGAAGCTTTGGGGACCTGGAGAATCCAAAAAAAATAACCCCAAAGTGGGGCTTGTACTCCCTCAGCTCACCCTGCCTCAGTTTCCCCTCCCCCTGCCTGAGGAAAGGAGTCCTTCGAGGACCTTTTGGGATTTTCTGGGGAAATGAGCACTCCTGGGAGTCGTGAAATGGATATTCCAGAACCTTCCACACCTCTGGAATGTGGAGAAATCCTTGGTGTGGTGAAACAGCCAGTCCACATCTGGAAAAATGGAGACAGCCACGGAATATGGCTCTAAAATCATGGAATATGGTTCTAAAGTCACGGAAAAATGTTCAAAATCATGGAATATGGGTCTAAAATCATGGAATATTATTCTAAAATCATGGAATATTATTCTAAAATCATGGAAAATTGTTCAAAATCTTGGAATATTGTTTTAAATCATGGGAAATGACTCTGAAATCATGGAATATGGCTCTAGAATAATGGAAAATGGTTCAAAACCATGAAATGTGGCTCTGAAATCATGGAAAATGGCTCTAAAAATCATGGAATATGGCTCTAAAATCATGGAACGGTTTGGATTGAAAAGGACCCCAGAGCTTATCCAGATCCTTGGCAGGGTCCCCTCCATCATCCCAGGTTTTTCSCAGCCCCATCCAACCCCTTCCCCTCTCCCTCCGACCGTTTTAGCCCAGGCAGGACAAACAAACCCCCCCGAATTTCCCTGCCCGGCCCCACCTGGGGATCGCTTCCTCAGGGCTGAGACTTCCAGCCGAAAAAAAMCCCTGGATAAACCCTAATCCTTCCCCTGTCGGGCAGAACAAGGGATTAGAGCTCGCTCGGTGCCGTCCCTCTCCCTGGAATTACTCCCCGAGCGCCGCCGTTGTTCCCATGACTCCCTAATTTGCCGTTAATGGACCGCTTTAATCAACTCCCRGGATTAAACGGCATTTAGGAGAAAAGGGAACGGCCTTTTCCAGCGGCAGGATGCTGGATCGGGATGTGCGTGGAGGGGCTGGTGCGAGGGTGAGGGAATGGGGGRACAGGGTAAAAGTGGCATTTGAGGAGCCGAGTCTGCGTTTAACCGAGAAAAGAGAAATAAACAGGAAATTGTTGCGCAACCTCCGCTCGCCAAAGCTCGCCCTGTTCCCCTCCGCGCCCCGGACCCCGCGGGCTTCCCAGGAAAGGGGAGTTTCCCTGGATCCCGGGGAGCCTCAGCTTGCCTCAGGCGTGTGGGGGTCGCAGCAACCAACCCGGCACCCTAAAAATCCCCTGGCACCCTAAAAATCTCCTGGCGCCCTAAAAATCCCCTGGCACCCTAAAAATCCCCTGGCACCTTGAAAATCCCCTTGTCCGAGGAAGAGGAGCCCGGCTGCTCCCCGATATCCCGCAGCACGGGATTCCCATCGCTCCAAGAGATCCCAGCAGGGATTTTGAAGCAGCTGCAGCCGCCCTGATATTTGCAATTCCCGGTTTTTCCTTGCACTYTCTAAACCCGCAGCTGCTTTTCCAGCTCCCCGTCCGTGTCCCTGGAATTATCCCGTCTRCCTCCGGTCGCTTCCAGACCTGAGGGACGCGAGGGCACAGCCAATATTTCCTATTTTATCCCCAAATTATTGTTGTCCTTTGCGTGCCTGGAGAGGATTTAACACCAACCCCAGGGGAGCACAAAAACCCCATTAACCCCAGGCCCCACCAGCAGCCTTTTGGCCCGAATTCGGCTCCAGGGGATCTGAAATCCCCAGGTCCTGCTTTGGAAGGATTCCCAGCATGGGAAATCGGCAAAAGGGGCCAGGGAAGCAGAGCAGGAACGGGCGCTGGGGGGTTGGGATACGGTCCTGATTCCAAATCCTCCTCCCAATTCCCGAATTTTAGGAGTGGCTTTACATCCCCCTCCCATCAAACGGCGCTTTTCCAGACTCTGGAAAGAGCAACTGCTTCCTTCCGCTGGGATTTATTTGTGTTTGGATGAGGAACGAGGTCTGGCCCCGGGGATCTCCCCCGTGAGCTGCTCCTCCCCTCCGTCCCTCTCTCCCGTCCTTCCCTCCCCTCCCTCTCTCCCCTTTGGAGCTGCCTGAGCTCATCCAGCGGTGTCATGGAAATGAAGGACAAACTGTCCCGGCTCCTGTTCCCGGTCCGTTCCCGGTCCGTTCCCGGTTTGTTCCCGGTTTTTTTCCCGGGTTTGCTGGTGCCCCGCTCGTATTCCCACTGAATCCTGCAGCAGCAGCGGCATGGAATCATGGAATCATGGAATCATGGATCATGGAATCATGGAATCATGGAATCATGGAATGGTTTGGGCTGGGAGAGACTCTAAATCCCATCCCATCGCACCCCTGTGGTGTCAGGGACGCCTCCAGCTATCCCGGGGTGCTCCAGCCTGGCCTTGGACACTGCCAGGGATCCAGGAGCAGCCACAGCTTCTCTGGGAATTCTGTTCCAGGGTCTCCCCACYCTCCCAGCCAGGAATTCCTTCCCAGTATCCAGTACCCGGGGCTCGGAGTGGTCACTGCGACCTGCTGTGCTCATGGACATCCCAGATAAGATCAGCAGCTCTGTGTACTCCMGATAATGAACTGGATCTGGGATGGAAGCTCTGGAGGGGGCTGGGAGCAGCTGGAGCATCCTGGCTGTGCTCAGAGCGAGCTCTGCTCCTGCCCTACCGAGCYGTGGATCTCTGGGAGTCAGCCTGGGCCTGGAAAAGTGGGAAAGCAGCAGGAGAGCATACCCCTGGAGCTTGGTCCCTCCTTCTCCACTCACCAACATTCCAGGGAGAGGGGGGTGTCCACACCCATTCCCAAAGGTGGATATTTCCATTTATTGATGTCATCATCCTCAACCTGGCTGTTGGTTGTTCCCAGCACCTTTGATAAAGCATTACAAGTGAGAGGTGATCCCATCCCAAATCACCCAGGGATCCTTGGATTTGTGCTGCCACACTGGGGCTGAGCAGCCCCGGATCCTGAGGCAGGATCATTGTCCTGGATCCCTTCCCAAGGCTCCCTGGATTTTCAGTGAACAGCTCATGGTGGAGGATCCCACCCTTCCCAGAGCACCCCTCAGCCAAAATCCATGGCAAACGCAGCCCTCCCAGCAATCCCAGCACAGAACAACTTTAGGGATGGGGGGAGGAGAGAATTCCATCCTTCTCAGTAATTCCCCCCCTTAATTCCCAGAACAGAACAATTTTAGGGATGGGGGGAGAAGGAAATTCCATCCTTCCCAGTAATTCTTTGCCTGAATTCCCAGCACAGATAAAGTTTTAGGGATGGGAGAGGATGGAATTCCATCCTTCCCAGTAATTCCCAGCCTGAATTGCCAGCACAGAACAACTTTTAGGGATGGGGGAGTAGGACAGGATTCCACCCTCTGCAGAGATTCCCAGCCTTAATTCCCAGCACAAAACAACTTTTGGGAATGGAGGGAGAACAGAATTCCATCCTCTCTACTAATTCCCAGCCTCAGTTCCCAGCACAGAACAATTTTAGGGATGGGAGAGAACAGAATTCCATCCTTCCCAGTAATTCTTTGCCTGAATTCCCAGCACAGAACAATTTTAGGGATGGAGGAGGATAGAATTCCATCCATATCCAATTGTGTCTGGAATTCCCCACCCCACACCCTTTCCCACTCCCCTTGGGTGTGACTTTTCCAGAGCCCAGGGCCATCCCAGTGGGAGAGGGTGTGGATGGGATCCCAGCTCAGCACAAGCAGGATCCAGGGATGGATCCATCCTGGGGGAGGGCAGAAGGGACTCCACCATTCCCTAAAATAACATCCCCACCCTGTGTTTAACCTTTGGAAAACGCAGCCCAGGCCGTTTCCAGCCCTTTTTCACAAGAAATTGCAGGTTTGGGGTTTTTCCTGTGGATCAGGGGAGTTTATTTTCTATTGGGTGGTGCTCCCTGGGAAAGCTGCTTGGGTTGGGAGCTTCCAGAATTTTCCATTATTCCAGCCCTGGATAATCAGGGCACCCCAGACAGGCAATGAGTCTCTTGTGAATTGAGTTTTAGGGCTCATCCCACTGTGGAAAAYGCAGGGATTTGGAATTTTGAATCTTACAGAGTCTGAGCCTTCCTGGAAGAGGGGGAAATCTGGAAAATGCAGGGAGAATAAAGGAAAATCAGGAACTAATCCAGAATAAAGTATTTGGGTTTAAAACTGGGCCTGCAGGCAGCTGGGGCTGGCACTGGAGAGTCCAAGGTGAGARGCAGGACAAGGGAGGATTGTTTAAACTGGGAGAAGGAGGATTTAGATGGAATATTGGGAATGAATTCCTGGCTGTGAGGGTGGGGAGGCCCTGGCACTGATTCCCAGAGAAGCTGTGGCTGACCCTGGATCCCTGG
>NW_026623896.1:165365-167531 GCF_030028575.1 Malurus melanocephalus | reverse complement strand
TGGGTTCCATGGGATGGGATGGCTCCTCCTGCCCAAGGTATTCCCAGGGTGTGCAGAATTCCCAAGGCTCCAGCAGCTCCCAGCCAAACCCAGATCCATGAAAAATTTAAAATTTAGCAAAGCTAAATTTATTCCTGAACCACAGAGTCCCAGGAAGAGGGAACCCCCCTGCCCAGGTGCCACCACCACCTGGAGCCATCCTGATCCCACATCTGAACTAAATCCCGCTGCTTTGGAATTCTGCTGTTGTCAAAAAACATATCGGGAAAAGTGATTTCASGACTCACAGCCACTCACTGAGTGCTGTGGATGGAGCAGCTTTTAYTGGGAAAAACTGAGCTTTTCCAGCCATCCCAGGGAGCAGCAGATCCAGGAGTTCATRGACACACAGCWCCTGGAAAAGAAAGGGAGTGGGGGATACCCCTAATTCCCATTCTCCTGGGTCTCTGGTTTAACTGGAATCAATCAATGTGCTGGAAGTGAGGGAATTTCCAGCCTCTCCCTGGTTTTGGGGGAATTTTCCTGCCCTGGGATGTCCAGCATTCTCCACAAAGTGTGTCCCGAGCCCTCTGAGCCCTGGATGCAGCTTTTCCCTGTTTTCCTGATCTGCTCCTTATCCTGCTCCCCTCAGTTATCAGGTGGCAAAATAATCATTTCCATCCCAGGGGTGGCATTCCAGCCTCACAGGTGACATTCCAGCCCCACAGGTGACATTCCAGTCAGGAAATCCCAGGAACCAGCTGGGAACAGACCGAGCTCAGGCACACCCAGCAAACAGCCRGATAAATCCCAAACTCCAGCTGAAGAGCAGCCTTATTCCCACAAATATTCCCACTTTTCCCCATCCGTCATTGCTGATCCCAGGTTTCCTGCCCATAACTGTCCCTKCCTGGGCTGGGTGGGCAGCAGGGAATTCCCAGTGGGACAGGACCAGGGATTTTTTCCTGAGGATTTTCCAGCAGTCCCTGAGAAAACTTGGATGAAACCTCTGGAAAACAACAGCACGGTCGGCTCCCCAATTTCCCAGTGTTTGTCACCAGTTTCAGACTGGGGCAGGAAAACGGGGAATGGGAGCTGCTGGAGTCTCTGCAGAGCAGCAGGAGTTGATGAATTCCCATGAATTACATGGAATTGGGATGGAGGGTAGCTCTGTGATTAGGAGAGCTCCAGAGGGTGGGGATGTGTTTGGATTTTGACTCACAGAGAGCTGAGGRATGCTCTCAGCCTGGAATCCCCTCAGGGATGCTGAGGAGAAGCTTGGASAGCAGGATGAGCTTCAGCACCCAGAGTTTATCGGGGAATGTCAAAGGAGCGGGGTTTGTTTAGTCTGGGAAGAGAAGATGTGGAACCAGTCCATCATCCRGGAAGTTTAATCATAAATGGATGGGGATCCACTGTCCTGGGAGGGGAAAAGGAAGGGAATAAACCCACAGAGTTCTCTGCAGGGAATGTTTGGGTCTGGTTTTATTAAAGCAACAGCCCCTGGGAGCCCTGGAGTCTCTTCCCAGGAAGATTTAGGGATGTACAAACATTCATCAGAGCTGTTTCCCTGGATCCTGCCTCTGGGAGCTGGGAGAGGAAGGATTGATGGATCCATGCATTGTCATTGCCCAGGAACAGAGCAGAAATTATGGATTATAAAAGCAGGGAGCGGGTTTTTACACACCAAGGGGAGAAATGTCACCAATATTTCAGCAGGGATGTCACTGGATCCCAGCGGAGCATCGAATAAATATCCTGCCAGGAGGAATTCCTGGTGCAGGGGAAGCAATTCCAGCAGCTGGAATGGAAAGGATTTGTCACTGGAGCTAGGAATGTCCTTACTTGCATCCAGGTGTCCCAGATTGTCACAGAATCGTGGAATCATGGAATGGTTTGGGCTGGAAAGGACCTTAAAGCCCATCCCATCCCAGGGCGCTCCAAACCCCATCCAGCCTGGTCTTGGACACTCCCAGGGATGGAAAATCTACAAAAATCCTGGAATCAGCCTGGAATTTTAGCAGGAAGAGGCAGCGTCAGGATTTTGTCCCTCCCTTGTTTTTCCTTCTGGGAATCCCTCAGGTACTTTCCAGGCTGGCTTTTCCCTTTCCTCACCTTGCAGAGAAATGTAATCCGACAAATCTGTCTCTTTCCATCTGATCTGAAACAAAATCCTGGGATTTTTTT
>NW_026623896.1:152870-163920 GCF_030028575.1 Malurus melanocephalus | reverse complement strand
CACTGCCAGGGATCCAGGGGCAGCCACAGCTTCTCTGGGCACCCTGTGCCAGGGCCTGCCCACCCTCCCAGGGAACAATTCCTTCCCAATATCCCATCCATCCCTGCCCTCTGGCACTGGGAAGCCATTCCCTGTGTCCTGTCCCTCCATCCCTTGTCCCCAGTCCCTCTCCAGCTCTCCTGGAGCCCCTTTAGGCCCTGGCAGGGGTTCTGAGCTCTCCCTGGAGCCTTTTCTTCTCCAGGTGAGCACTCCCAGCTCTCTCCTGAGTCACTGAGATTTATTCAAACCCCACCAAGGTTTATTCAACATCGAGAGACATTCCCAAGGCACATTCCTGTGTCCTGTTTGTAACTCCATCAATCCCAATCAAGGATTCTCCATCAGAGCTGACCCCAAGGTCCTTTCCCACCAAACCCCATTACCCCATTCCCTCCATTTCCCCCTGGGATTTTTGCCCTTCTCCCCTTTTCTGAGTAATCAAACCCTTCATCCCGGCATGGCCTCTTGGGAACATCCCATCATTCCATTATTTATCTGCTGGGAACCAGCTCTTGATTCCATTCCTCATCTTCTCCCCCTCAATAAGCTTTTAATCCACGCTGGAAGTTCAACAATCCCCCCCTTGGCTCTGGTGTTTCTCTGAAAACCTCTGGGATGGTCTTTATCCAAATTTACTCTGGAAAATGGAATTACTGCTCTCCGTTTCCCATGAATTTGTGACATAAACATAAAACCAAGGGAATTCTTTTTCATTTTTATTAGAGGGGTTTTTAATTCTGCTCTTAATTATGATTTCAGCTTAATTAACACATGGCAGCGGGCACAATTCCTAAATGGAATTTGCYAATGCACTCAGGTGAAGCATTTATTCTGTGACAAAAGTGCACATTTGGGATTCATAATGACCRGTGCCAAATAGATCATTAATGAGGCTTTAGGGTTAATTAAAACCAGATGCAAATTTCTCAGGAAGGGCAGGCAACAGTGCTGGAAAATCGCCTTTTTTGGTAAAAAAAGTGGTCATTCCTGCAGCTCCCAAATGGAATATCCCAATTTCCCCCTTCCCAACAATATTTCAGGAATAAGTGGAATTTTCACTTSCCTCTCCACATTGTCTTAATGGGTTTCCAGGGAAAATTCCAATAGCAACCAGCTCCTGCCAGGGAGAGCTGCCTCATTCCAGCCCACTTTGCTTCCAACAAAAGCCATGGAATTATTAAAGAGTTTGGGAATGATTCCAGACTTCCCCTCCTCCCCTGCAAGCARAGAAAAGGTTGCTGATCCCATTTGACAGCTCAGGCTTCCTGGGATGGAAAACAGGGAATGTTCTCCAGRCTTCCCAGGAGTGCAAGGGCAGCTCCTTTGCCTTTGAGGTGGGAAAAGCAGGAGTGGAGACGGGGATGTTGTGAGTCCCAGGCTTGATCTGATCCCAAATCTTCCTTGTTTTAGGGAAAAGGATGCACCAGGGCATTGCCTTGTCCCTACTCCTACAGGACATCATGGATCAAAAATCTCTTTCCAACAATTCCCCTTTTTTTGCTGGTAGCAGGGCATCTCTCGCTGAAATCAGGATGGGGTTGAACTGGAGAACTTTTCCATGGGTTAAGGGGGAGTTGGATTATCCATCTCCAAGGGAAGAATGCTGGGAGGAGCCCAGATAGTTTGGAAAAGTATCCTAAAACCTGGATGGGCTCATAGTGCATCCAAGGGAGAAATCCCAGGAAATAACTTTTCATGGAACAGAATCACAGCACTCATTTTCCTTTCATCCCTCTCCAGTGGGAGGATGGAACACCAGAATTCCAGGGAGCTGGAGCATGGATCCAGGCCCACAGCTCACCAGAATTCCATGAGTTTGGAGCAGGGATCCAGACCCAAAACTTCTCYTCTGTTTCCAGGTCCTGTCGTGCGAGGCCAACTCTGCAGGCAGCTCTCCAAGCACTGCAGCCTTCCAGGTAAATCCGTGGAAAAGGATGTCCAGGGAAAAACCTGGCAGTGGGGGAAGGAAGAATCCCCAGGATTTGCGTTTCGGCAGCTCCTGATTCACAAGTGTCCCAGGGCTTGGTGGCTCCTTGGGGCTTCCATCCCTTTATCCCAGCCATGAGAAAACCCCAAAACCACTGTGTTTTGTTGGAAAACATGGAATTGATGCTGGAAGTGGAGTTGGGCCAACACCTTTCGGGGATAGCTTTGGAATCTTCCCAAATCCTGGGATTCGCTGTCCTCAAAAGGTGATCAGAGATGGCATCCAGGGGAGGTTTAGAGTAGATTTTAGGAAAATTTTATTCATGGATAAGGCTGCCCAGGCAGCGGTGGAGTCCCCATTCCTGGAAGGATTTAAAATCCCTGTGGATGTGGCACTTGGGGGTGTGGATCTGTGGGAATGGTTGGATTGGGAATGGTTGGATTGGAGCATCTTAGGAGGCTTTTCCAGGCTGGTGATTCCATGAAGGAATCAGAGCCAGCTCTCCTGGATTCCTTTGACATTTTTAATGGGATCTTCCAATGGGAACAGGCACATTCCACAACTTTTTGGAATGGCCACAGTCCAGGACCACAAACAGCCATTTCCCAAAGGATTTAATGCTCCAAAAAGAAAACAGAAAGGGAAGAAGTGCAGCTGGAACATGGAAGGGAGAATTCCAAGGGCTGGATTAGACCCTGACAGATTTTCTGTCTTGGCCTCAAACTCTTGGAGCAGGACAAGGAGCAAAGAGTGGTAAAAATGGGAAGAGTGTGAGATAATTTGCAGGCTTTGTCTCCTTTCTGGGATGAGGTGGATTTCGGTTTTTTCCTATTCCCTATGGAATTTCCATCTCCCTATGGAACACTGCAGGATAGGGAACTGCTGCTGCTCAGCCTGGCTGGAGCTTTGGAATGAGGGTGGGATCCAAGGATCCTCAGAGCCCATCTCTGTGTGTTGGGACACAATTCCACCCTGGAATTGATGGAGCTACAGGGGTTTGAGCAGATCCTGCTTCCCAAAGTGGCCCCATCAGGAAGGGAAAACCCAGAATCCTGGTGGGAATCTCCACCRGGAAAAGGCACACCAGGAACAGCAKCATCCAACGCTGAGTCTCCTGACCACAGAATATTCACAAATTTGTGTCAAACTGGACAGAATTCCTGCCAGATAGGAGGAGAATTCCTGGAAGGAAGGGAAGGAAGCTCAGATTCCACCTGGATGAAGGAAATGTGGATCTGTGAATCAGCAGTGCCATTCCTGGGCATTCCTCTTCCTTTGAGGAATTTAGACCCCTTTTTTAACCAAATCCCTTCAGAGCTGAGCAAAAATATTTGCTTGGAATGAGGAAAGAATTCCAATTTGCTCTTTCCCCCAGTAAAAAGTATGAGTTGCAATGATCCCCACCCTTCCCATGTGCCTTCCTGGCCGATCTCCTGGCCCTGCCTGGGATCTCCCCCATTCTCTAATTCTTGTTAGTTGTGGATTTTCTCATCAGCAAAAACCTCCAAGCAGGAAGASAGCACAGTTCCAACCTCATGGAAAATGCCAGGGGGGTGATTCCTGAAAAGAATTCCTGGAAAATTCAGAGAAAAGCAGATTCCTGAGCAGAGAAGACAGCTGGATCCATCCAAGGGTGATCCCTGGGAACCTCCCTGGGAAGCACCTTCCCACCTTTCCTCAGTGACTCCCACATGTCCTGCCTTGATGCTCCCCAGGGAATCTCCCACTTTCCACACCGGGATTGTGGGCAGGAATTGGCTGGGTTTTATAAACTGCTGAGGCCAAAGAAGAAGCACTTGGGTGGGAATTGCCTTCCATAAAAAAAAAAAAAAAAGGGGGAAGAGGGAAGGAATGGCTGAGTTTAGCAGAGAAGAGCAAGGTCAGACCATCTGAACAGATTCCCTAAAAATATTAAGGGGCTTGTATAGGTGGGAATGTTGAGCCAAGGCAGCGCTGTCCCGGCCTCCTGGATGGCAGAAAATCCTAGAATGGMATGTTGGCTGAAGTTGTGCCTCGATGATGCAAAACTGCTCAGGGAATGTCCCAGAGGAGTGGGATAAATGGAGAGGGGGTGTCCTCTCAACCCTGGACAGGTGTTGGTGATTCCTGACCTGATTCCCTGTGGGATGAGGGGAACATTGATCCTGTCACTTGGGAAGGACACAGTGACCCTGCTCTGGYGGCTTCTTGAGGTGTCCATGAGGCCAGGGGGGCTTTGTTCCCTTTGCTGGATTCCTTTGTCTCCATGTGGGAAGTGATCAGCAGGTGATCAACAAAAACCTGGATTCCCTTAAGAGCCACCTCCTCAGGAGCCAGTCCTGCCAGATGGACAAGCTGGGATCTGGATTTCCTCAAATCCTGCTCTTTCCTCAAAGCCTGCCCTGGCTGACTCCAATGGAAAGATCGATTCTTGGCTTTCCTCCCCATTACAGGGGACAGGATTCCTTCTCCTCTACGTCCCATTCCTTCTCCTTTCCTCCCAATTCCCTCTCCTCTCCCTTGCTCCCATCCCTCTTTTCCCATCCCCAAGAAGGATTTAATTCAGGGTCAAAACCTCTAGCCAATCCCAAATCCTGAATTTAGGAGGCAAAAGACAACAAAGGAATTAGGATGACCTGAAGTTCCATTTTACGGTTTCAAGGCCCTTCCTTCCAACCCCTCCTGGATGTGACATGAACCCCACCTGGAATTCTGAGCAGGATGAGCYGATGGTGTTGGAGTCTGAATCCAAGTGGATCCTCATCCTCCTGGAAATTCCCAGTCACTG
Organism: Malurus melanocephalus; assembly: GCF_030028575.1. Classification (NCBI taxonomy): domain Eukaryota; kingdom Metazoa; phylum Chordata; class Aves; order Passeriformes; family Maluridae; genus Malurus; species Malurus melanocephalus. Next base: position 159,187 of record NW_026623896.1, on the reverse strand, counting down.
GTGCTGTCACACAGTTGGAATTCTTTCCCAGTCGTGATCTCGGAGTTCGCTCCCAGCTCTGCTTCTGCCTCCCGATGTCACCAYGGGCACAGAGGGAGTTCAGCTCTCCCTCCACCAGGGGAGGAATCCTGGGTGCTGYGAATTCCTGGGGTGGGAATTCCTCCTCCAGGCCCCTGGTTCCCTGTCCTGAGCAGAAGTGGCCGATCCATGCAGGAGTGTCCATGGAAATGGCAAAAATCCTGCGAGGCCAGTGGAGGATGCCAGAGCAAAGGAAGCCCCTGGAAGCTGATTCCAGGGTTTTCCACCCTACTGGCTCCAAAAAATCCCCCAGCCCTACTTGGAAGAAGACATGGAATCTGATTCCTTACCTCTGGCTCCTTCAGCATACATGGATCTGTGGGATTCCCAAATTAATTCATTTAACCAAAGGGGATAATGAGGGAATGAAATACCCTGTAGAACTGGAAAAAAAAATGGGATTAAACAGACCTTAAATTCCATGGATTTAACCTTAATTGTATCYCCAAACTGGTCTGGTTTTGCTCAGGTTTTGAAGGAAATCACCGTTTACAGTACGACAAAATGCCTTTGGGGTTTTTTTAATAGGATCCATCCCTAAAAAAGGAGGTTTAATCTGTGGAAAAGCAGTGCTGGCACAGATTTTGATTTCAGCATCGTCCTTTGCAGGGCAGGACAGAACTCTTTGTGTTCCAAATCCAGACTTCCGATCTCAAAGAGTCCACACAAAAATGGAAACAGCAGCGAGTGCCCAGCTGGAATTTGAAACAAAATGGGATTAATGCAGTTTTTCCGGAGAAGCAGAGCACGGCCGTTTGGCACATGGAGCATGTTTTGTTATCCTTYGGAYGAGGGAAAGCARGACAGGGYRGCTCCTCTGCTCCCAACTCCCCAGGGATGACCCCAAAATCCCGGAGAGCTGAGGGGAGGGGCTGGAATATGGACAAATTTCCGGAAAGCTCTGCCAAGGTGGGCAAAGCCTGTGGAAGAAGCAAACCTTCCCTGGGCTCCTGACACYGCTCCAGCCCCCACCCCCTCCTCCCAATCCTATTAGAATTAGAGGGATAGAGCTATAAGAGGAAAAGCCCATCCCCAGAGCAGCGCTGACAGCTTGGCCTCTAAATCTTTAATAAGCACCGGCAGCAGGTCAGCACGTGGAGGCAGGAATCCAGTGTCCTGGAGCTCTGCTGGAATGTTTGGGAATGCCCAGAGAACCTCAGCCATTCCAATGGAATGATGGAGTCTCAGCCTTGTTCTTACTCCATGGAAAATCCCTTTCACTTGCACACCATGAATCACATTCCAARCCCTGTTCTGGCTGTTGTTGTCTCCTCTTATTCCTAAAGGGTTAGGAATGCCCCAGTGGAATGGAATTCAGCCCCAGAGTTCTGCTGGGATGTTTGGGAACACCTGGAGAATCTCAGCCATTCCAGCGGAGTGATGGAGCCTCAGAGTTGCTCTTGTTCCATGGAAAATCTTCCCCTTTTCATTGTGYGCCATGAATTCCATCCCAAGCCATGTTCCCATGTTTTGTCTGGATGTTGTTGTCTCCTCTCATCCCAAAAGGGTTTGGAATGGAATTCAGCCATGGTCCCTCCTCCAGGTCTCACTTTGGGACCTATTTGGGTGTCAAACCAGCCTCTCTGGGATATCGGTTGGAATTAGGGCTGGAACYGTTCCAGCTGCACTGGTGGTGACCACAAAGGCTTTGCCAGAGCCTCTGGATGAAGTTTGTGGTCACAAGAAGCAGGAKGCCCTGATTAGAGCCCGGAAGAGTCAGGAATTGTTTCAGGAATAGCAGTTCAGGAAGAAGGCCCCGGGCACAGGGTGTGCTGGGACCCTGCTGCCACCTCCTGGAGGAGCATCTTCTTCTGGGTCAGGATGGATCCTGGAGGTCCAGCCTGGCCAGGCTGTCCTGGGGCAAACTCCCGATATCCCAGCTTCTGACAGACAGAAGACACAGAATCCTGCTGAGCTCTGGGGTTTTGGGGTGTTTGAACACCCAGATCCATTTCCTGCTTCCCATGGCCGCTTCCCATGGAGCAGGATTGGTTTTATCCCAAATTAGGGTGGCCTTGGCCCAAGTCTTCACCCACCTTTGGAAGAGCAGGGATGGATGRGATATTGGGAAGGAATTGTTCCCTGGGAGGGTGGGCAGGCCCTGGCACAGGGTGCCCAGAGAAGCTGTGGCTGCCCCTGGATCCCTGGCAGTGTCCAAGGCCAGGCTGGACATTGGGGCTGGGAGCAGCCTGGGACAGTGGGAGGTATCCTAGATGATTCTTCTGGGTTATGATCCCATGACTCTCTGTCTCCCTGATGGGAAGAGTGTGTGGAAATGGGGCATTTACGGGATTTACTGCACTCTGTGCCAATGGGATGATCCCACTCCGAGCCTCAGCCACAGAGGCAAATCCCTAGGGTGGGGCTGGACCTGGATCCAAAGCCTTATCCATGCTGGGGGGAAATGGAAGTGTCAGTAAGGAAATGTCACTGATGGAAAGCTGAAGCACTAATCTCAGTTTGGGATAAACACTTTGTGTCCCTCCTTTTGGAAATCCACAGAAATGAAGCACTACCTGAAAAGCCAGGGATGGAAAGGTTTAGGGAAAAGGCAGGAGGGCGGGACCAAAGCATGAGGAGCAGCAGTACCCGATGGAAAATGTGGGACATGGCTATAGGCACTGCCCAAAGCTGAAGGATCACCCTCAGGAGGGCTTGGGAGCCACTGGGASTTCTCCTGATCATTCCTCACCCTGGAAACCCTGCATGGTTCTCTGGGAGGGGCTTTGGATTCTGTTCCCATCCACCACCTCTTCCCACATTCCCTCTGCATCATTTGCCTTCTACAATTTTCTCCTTTGGATCTCTATTTTTAGGAAGCTCCTGGCTCAGCCTGTCCGTTCCCGAGCCTTCAGAACCGGAGCAGAACCCCAAAAAACCCATGTCCTCCTCGGAGCCCATCCTGGACCTCAAGGGAGACACGGCGGAAACACTTCCAGGTGAGAATCAGCACTTCCAGGGGGAAACCCGCAATTCCAGATGGAAACCAGCACTTCCAGGGGGAAACCCGCAATTCCAGATGGAAACCAGCACTTCCAGGGGAAACCCGCAATTCCAGATGGAAACCAGCACTTCCAGGGGGAAAACTGCAATTCCAGGGGGAAACCAGAACTTCCAGGGGGGAACCTGCACTGCTGGGGAGAACCAGCAATTCCAGGGGGAACCAGCACTTCCAGAGGGGAATCAGCACTTCCAGGAAGGAACCACCTCTTCCAGGTGCCTTTGACTCTCCCACTGCTGGAATCATACCACAGAGAGCCCTTCCTGGCCCTGCATTCAACAGGGATATTTTCCTGCCAGCTCCCTGCCCCAGTCCCACTCTCTCCCTGCTGCATCCATCCCTCCACCCCAAATGGCCTCACGTGCTCCTGATTCCCGTTACTGCAATGCCAGGATGAGCTCAGCCTTGGAGTCCAAGGCATGCTGGTTTGTGCTCAGCTCAGCCTGGAGAAGAGGCTGGAAGAGGCAGATGGCACAGGGAGGAGCTGGGGTTGGGTCTGCACTGCTAATCCTGACTCTGCCCATCAGCTGGGAAGGTGGGCCTGCAGGTTTTGTGGGATGGATCCAGTGGAAGATGTTCCAGTTGGAAATGGGTGGGCTTTAAAAAGCCAACCAACCCAAATCATTCCATGATTCCATGGTTTGATGGCTCTCCAAACCCTGCTGTGCATCCTCGTTCAGCTCCCATGGCTCGGGTGCTTCAGCCAGGGAATCTCCTGATCTGGCTGTTGGGAAGGGAGACCCATGGATTTCCCATGGATTTCCATCCCAGCCAAAGTTTTCCTGCCATCCCCAAACTCTGCTCTTGTTTAAATAAACCCAAAATTAACACTGGGGCCCTACAGCTTCTCACACCCTCAACAAATCTCCCCCATGGATTCGCTCTCAACAATCTCTGCCAGGTCAGAGAGCAGGAAAAAACACCGATCCACCTCTCTGGGGCTGGAGAATCCAGCTCTTCCCAAAATCAGGATGGCAAGGGATCACCGATCCCCTACTTGCACGAGATCCTTGACCTCCTCCTGAGAAACTGCAACACAATCTCGCCTGGCTCTGTGGAGAAATGAAAAACTCCTGTTTGTTGGAATTCCCTGGCAGAGCCATGAGGACGCAAATCCTAGGATTTACTGGACTCATCTGCCTTTCATTTGTTTATTCCAAGGGAACCCAGCGAGGCAGAAATCCCTGGACATCAAACTTTGTGTGCCTTCCTGCTGTTACACCCAGGAGAGCCTCAAATCCCATTTTTTTCCCCAAAATATCAACTCCAAACAACTTCTGTGCTTCCTTCTGTTTCCATTTTCCCAATTATTCCTTCTCTCATCCTTCCAAAGCTGTGGATGCCAGCAGGACACTGCCATCCCACTCCAGGGCTGTGTCCAGGGGTGAGCTCCTGTGGTTGGGGATAAATTTGTCCTCAGTGAAATGGATGCTCCAGGAACCAGTGGATCCCTCCTCCAAATATATCCTGAAGCACCCCTGGGGTGGCTGGAGTGAGGTTAGGAATTATTCCAGATGGGAAAGAGACCCAGCAGTGATGGGAATAACTGATCCCATCATTCACTTGGGACATTCCCAAGGAATAACTGATCCCATCATTCACTTGGGACATTCCCAAGGAATAACTGATCCCATCATTCACACAGCAGCATCCATTTGGGGCTGGATCCAGGACATTCCCAAGGAATAACTGATCCCATTGTTTACACTCTGACGTCCACTCAAGCCTGGCTCCAAGGAATATTCCAAGGAATAACTGATCCCATCATCCACTCAGGGCTGGCTCCGAGACATTCCCAAGGAATAACTGATCCCATCATCCACTCAGGGCTGGCTCCGAGACATTCCCAAGGAACAACTGATCCCATCATTCACACTGCAACATCCAGTTGAGTCTGGCTCTGGGATATTCAAAAGGAATACCTGATCCCATCATTCACTTGGGGCTGGCTCCAGGATATTCCYAAGGCTGGTCCATGCCCTTGGAAAAATCTTCCAGCTTGAAGGGCCAGCCCAGGGATGGCTGTTCACAGCTGAGCCCTGGGGATTCCAGGCCTGGAATGYAGCTCAGGCTCACCTGGAGGAGCAGGAATTCCTGGCAAAGCTTTGCCATCCACACTGTAGATCTTTAATTCCTGCAATCAGRTCTCAGAATCATGGAATTATTCAGGTCAGAAAAGACCCCTAAAGCCATCAAGTCCGACCATTTCCCCAGCACTACCAAGGCCACTCATGTCCCCAAGTGCCACATCCAYGTGGCTTTCAAATTCCTCCAGGAATGGGGACTCCACCCCTGCCCTGGGCGGCTGTGCCAAGGCTGGAAAAACTTTTTGGGGAATAAAGGGTTATCCAAAGGGATCGGCTTGGCAAGAAGGGGAAGCTGCTTTTGCTCCACGTGCTCCCGACCCCTGCACCCCAGCCAGATGTTTCTCTGATGTAAAGCAGGACGGCTTGTTTGGCTCTGCTTCCAGCAGCTCCCATCATCCGAGGGCTCGGCGCCAGCACCGGAATTTGACCTCTGAATCGCCGTCCGAATCCGTCATAATTCCCGTCCTGGCCACAAAGCCAGAGCGGCCRCTCTGGAGGAGTGTCAGGGAGTCGAGTGGTCACACAAAGCCTTGGTGTGAGACAGCTGCTGCCCATCACTGCCCCTCAGCACTTCCCGAGGCATCCCACAGCTCCCCTGGCTCATTCCATCCATATTGTCCTTGGAAAGGATGCGAGCAGCTGAGCCATCCCAGCTCTGGGAAAAACAAAACTGGGAGAGAAGGCAGCAAGGGTTGGGAGACCTTGGGAGGGGGCGGGAATTTGGGTGATGTTTGAAGAGGGGGAGTTTGGGAAACCTTTGGAGAGGAAATTTGGGAGAGGGGGTTTGGGAGATTTTGGGGGGGGGTTTGGGAGACCTTTGGAGGAGGAATTTGGGAAAACTTTGAAGAGGAAATTTAGAAGACCTTTGGAAGGGGCATTTGGGAGATCTTTGGAGGGGGGATTAATTGCTGTCTTCCCCTTTTTCCTGGGAATGCCAGAACTGGAGCAGATTAGAGCAGATGTTCAGTTAATCAGTGGCAGGGAATATCCTCTGCTAAATGGATATTTTTTATATATATGGATAAAAATCAGGGGGGAAAAAAATACTTGGACTGCACAGATCCACAGGAAACAGCCTAAAACCGACAGCAGAGCTCCCAAAACACCAAAAAGRGAATGTTTGGGAAACAAGGACAGCTGCACAGGGGTGG
>NW_026623896.1:150173-151766 GCF_030028575.1 Malurus melanocephalus | reverse complement strand
GCCTCCACACCCCCAGGTGATGTTTGTGAGACATCTTCATCATTTTTTGCAATTCCTGATGTTTTTCTCACAGAGAACCCAGGAGCAGTGGGGGAACAGAGCTCCTGCCTAGCGAGAGACACTCCAGGGACCGGACAAATCATGGAGCAAATGGAACCAATGCCAGCAGGTACCAGTGTCCAGCTTTCCTTCACCCTGGGCAGCTGAACCTTCCCTCCAAGGACCCTCAGCCCTCAGAAAAACCCCTGAAACCCCTGATCTCACCCTGCCTCCTTCTGCCAGCCCATGTGATGGAGGAAAGCCTGCCTCCCAGGCCTCTCAAGAGGTTCCTTTTGCTGTTTTGATTTTCTCCCGTTTCTTGAAAGAAGAGCAGCTGGGGMGGGTGGGGCTGGGTTTTCTGCCATCCATGTCACGAATTTGGAGCTCCAGCTGCTCTCGGCACCTGAGTTTGGTGCCTCCTGCCAAGGGATCCAGGATTCCCTGTGGATCCAGAAGGGATGACTGGAATTGCCAGGGCTGCGTGGCAGGGCCTGGTACCAGAGCTCTTTGGCCCAGTGGCATGGGAAGCTCCCAGGGCTGTTCCCATCTGGGTTAATCCCATCAAACAGAACAATTCAGGTGGAGCCAAGTGCTGAGAGTGACGGGATCCAGGAGCTGGCACGGGAGCAGCTGGTTTGGGTTGGGCATTGGGACGTTCCGGATACACCCTGGGCATCCTGAGGATGTTCTGGATACATCCTGGGAATGTTCTGGATATCCCGGTGAGGTTCTGGATTCATCCTGTGCATCCTGATGAGGTTCCAGATACACCCTGTGCATCCTGGTGAGATTCTGGATGCATCCTGTGCATCCATGGAATGTTGTGGATACACCCTGTGCATCTGGTGATGTTCTGGATTCATTCTGTGCATCCATGGGATGTTCTGGATTCATCCTGTGCATCCTGGAAATGTTCTGGATATACCCTGGGCATCCTCTGGATGTCCTGGACAACCCTGTGCATCCTGGGGATGTTTTGGATTCAYCCTGTGCATCCTGGAGATGTTCTGGATACATCCCATGGATCCCGAGAATGTTCTGGATACACCCTGGGGTTGTTCTATATGCACCCTGGGCACCCTGGAGAGGTTCTGGACTCATCCTGTACATCCTGGGAATGTTCTGGATACATGCTGGGCATCCTGAGAATGTTTTGGATACACCCTGGAGATGTTCTGGATACACCCGGGGCATCCTGGGGGTGTTCTGGACACATCCTGGGAATGTTCTGGATACACCTGGACAACCCCTTCCCACACTTCCCAAACCCAACATGCTGTTCCAGCTCATTTGGGAACGTTTATCCATCTTTTTTTGGCCCACATCATCCAAGTTGAAGAGGCTGGAAGGAATTTTAAGAAGCTTGTAAAGGAGCTGAGACATTCCTGGTGCATCCTAARCCATGTGCTGCTCCTGCCTTTTTCACTTAAAAATTGGAAGGAAAAGAGCTGGAATAAAGCAGAAATGGAAGAGAAACATGGGATGGTTTGGGTAGGAAGGGGCCTTAAGGCCCATCCCATGCCACCCCTGCTATAGCAGGGACACCTCCCACTG
>NW_026623896.1:142570-148973 GCF_030028575.1 Malurus melanocephalus | reverse complement strand
CCCAGAGAAGCTGTGGCTGCCCCTGGATCCCTGGCAGTGTCCAAGGCCAGGCTGGACATTGGGGCTGGGAGCAGCCTGGGACAGTGGGAGGTGTCCCTGACATGGCAGGGGTGGCACTGGATGGGCTTTAAGGTCCTCTCCAACCAAACCATCCCTTCAATCTATAATTCCAGTGCCCTGGATTGTCTCAGATGCCAGGGAATTCGGTGCCAGGTTTGGTCCAGGTCAAGCTCAGGCCCCGAGATCCCTCACTCCTTTAGCAAAGAGCACAGGAGGGAAATGCCCAAACTCCAGGGGCACATCCTAGGGCTCATCCCAAATGCACATCCCAGGGCACATCCCAAAGGCACATCCCAGGGCACATCCCAGGGCAAATCCCAAATGCACATCCCAGGGTTCATCCCAGTCTTTCCTCGGGATGGGGTCAGAAAGCTCTGGTCTCCCAGCCTGGGCTGGGCAGAAATTCCCAGTCCCAAATACCTTCTCCAACCATGGAATATCCACTGGCTGGGATCAACTTCATCCCCTTGAACTTCCTCCTCCACCTGGCTGGGTCTGGATTCTGTGAATTCTGACATGGAGRCAGCTTTCCTTGGAAAACCTCCACAAATCCCCCATGGGCCTGGCTCCTCTCCAGCCCTTCCCTGTTTGGGAACTCGWGTGTCCATGCAGGTGAACTCTGGGCGGGGTTTCTTGGCTGGGATTTTGGCTGGGAGAACGGAGTGTTCCGGCACCGGACGGGGACAGAACAAATCCCAGCTGAGCTCGGCGCTTTCCAGCCTGAACAGGGATRTTTTTTCCAAGGCTGAGTTTGGGAACAGCCAGAGAAGGCTGAGGTAACAACAGGCCCTGAGTGAGCAAGCCAGAACAAAGGGGAGTTAATTGGGATGGATAATTAATGAACATTCCCAAAAATGAATCATTAAASCTCATTTATTCCTGATGCAAAGTCCCTCAGCTGCTGGAGATGGCCTGAAGTCCCTGATCAGCTTGGAATGAGCACAATTCCTCTGCTGGTGCCTGCAGAGCGTTTGGAGCAAGCTGGGCACTGCTGGGATTGTGGCTGGAGAGGCTCAAGGATGGCCTGGAGAGGTTTAGGAAGGGCTGGAGAGGGTCAGGAATGGCCTTGAGAGGGTTAGGAAGGGCTGGAGAGGGTTAGGAAGGGCTGGAGAGGGTCAGAAATGGCCTGGAAAGGGTCAGGAAGGGCTGTAGAGGGTCAGGAATGGCTTGGAAAGGGTCAGGAAGGGTTGGAGAGGGTCAGGAATGGCCTCGAAAGGGTCAGGAATGGCCTGAAAAGGGTCAGGAAGGGCTGGAGAGGGTCAGGAGTGGCTGGAAATCACCCCGAGCTCTCCAAGGAAAGAGACCATCCCGTCTTCCCAAAGCTCTGCTCTGCAGGGATCCCTCAGTGGGATCTGCTCTTGCCCTGGAGCTCCACAGCCCAGCCTGTCCCAGGCAGAGCCAGGTGCACTGGGAACGCAGCCAGAGGGAGGGTTTAGATGGGATATTGGGAAGGAATTGTTGCCTGAGAGGGTGGGGAGGGGCTGGGATGGAATTCCCAGAGAAGCTGTGGCTGCCCCTGGATCCCTGGCAGTGTCCAAGGCCAGGCTGGACATTGGGGCTGGGAGCAGCATGGGACAGTGGGAGGTGTCCCTGCCATGGCAGGGGTGGCACTGGGTGAGCTTTAAGGTCCCTTCCAACCCAAATCATTCCAGGATTCCATGATTCAGTTCCTCATTATTCATTATTCCATGATTCCATTATTCTGTGATCCTCTCATTTTATTTTTTTTTGTCACCAAAGGACTCTCCCAGCCCAGCCCAAGTGGCCAAACAAAGAGCTGGACTTTGGAGGAGAAGCCCCTCCCTGGGGAGGAGCAGAGCTCTGATCCTCTAATCCTGTTTCATTCCCATGGCTTTATTCCAGTGGCTCTTTTCCTTCCAGTTTTTGGATCAGCTTTGAGGTCCCTCCCAACCCATGCCATGCCATGCCATGCCATGCCATGCCAAGATTCTGTGATTCAGAGCAGGGAGATTTCAGGATCTTGAGGCTGTGGGTTTGCAGCCTTGGCAGGCCACCCAAAGGACACCAGGACAGTGGGATATGGGGAATATTCTGGACCCATTCCCAGCAATCCTGGCTTTGCTCCTACCCCAGTGACCTGAACAGGCAATAATGGCAYGTAAAAATGAAAACTTTGGAAAATAAATGTTACCCTGAACCAGCTGCAGTCCCAGGGTGCTCTGGGAGCTGARATGCTGGAGAGGAACTGAAGGATTTGAATTCATTCCCCAGCTAAGCTGGCTCCTCCTGGGAATTTGGGCTCTTTATCCCCTAGCCCCAGCTCCACATCCCCAAACGCAGCTCCCAGGTTYGCAGATAAGGTGATTAAAGCAACCTGGAGGCTTCATCCCATCACTCAAGGAATTTGGGCAAGTATTCATCCCCRTAACTTCCTGGAGAGATTTGCCAAAGAAAATCCAGCCTTGAAGGGCTCTGCTCGCTGATGGATGACATTCCTGCTCCCCACCTCCGACAGCTGCAGAGCTGGAGCTCTTCAGCAAATGTCAAAATGGAAAAAAAAAAGGAGAGGAAGGAAAAGGGAAAAAAAAGATCCGACTCTATCCTTAGAAAAGTTTTCAAGGAAAAAGAAAATCCCCCTTGACATTTTCTGCTTCCATGCAAGGGGAGAAGTGTAGGGTGAGAGATTTAAGATAGGAAAGGTTTATTCCTTGTCTTGTATCTCTGCTACCAGATGTGTTTCCAAAATAAATCCCAGCACGTCAGGAATTTAGGGGAAAACATTTGCTTTGTATTCAAAGCTCTTTGGGTTTGAGAAATGGGGCAGAGGCTTCTTATGGGATGAGGCCATCCTGAATCCAACCCCAGCTGGCTGGAAAGGGTTTGAAAGCAGGAAAACAACCAGGAAGAGAAAAGGGAGAGGGAAAACTCAGCCAGGAGGAGGAGGGGGGGTCTCACCAGCACAGCCATTCCCAAACTCCACTGATTTCCCTACAGCAGATCYATCCTTTTGTTCAGGAATTTCCTTTTCCTGCGTCAATGGCAGCGAGCAAAGCACATCTGGCAGGGCAGATGTTGCAGCACCTGTGGCCGCTCAGCTGGGGCAGGTGCAGGACTGGGCGATGCCAGAGCCCTGACAGATATTGGCTCCTCGTGGTCTCCGTTTCTGAATTCCTSCATGGAAAACTGCAGTGGGAGGTGGGGAAAGGGGGAGGACAATCCATGACCTGAGAACCCCAGATCCCTTCCTGGAATCCCCCAAAGGAGTAYTTACAGTGCCCACTTTCTGTYCTGGCAGCTGAGGGGTTTTAATGGAAGGGCAGGGAAATTCCTGAATTCCAGAGGTGGGGAGGCTGGGAGGCAGCCAGGGGTACTGCACAGGATAAACGGAGCCATGGAATCCTGGAATGCTTTGGGCTGGAAGGACCTTGAAAATCACCCAGTCTCACCCTATCACCTCCCCAATGTCCAGTCCAGCCTTGGGCACTGCCAGGGATCCAGGGGCAGCCACAGCTTCTCTGGGCACCCTGTGCCAGGGCCTGCCCACCCTCCCAGGGAACAATTCCTGCCCAATATCCCATCTATCCCATTCTCTGGCACTGGGAAGCCATTTCCTGTGTCCTGTCCCTCCATCCCTTGTCCCCAGTCCCTCTCCAGCTCTCCTGGAGCCCCTTTAGGCCCTGGAAGGGGCTCTGAGCTCTCCCTGGATCCTTCTCCTCTGCAGGTGAGCACCCCCAGCTCTCCCAGCCTGGCTCCAGAGAGTGCAGCAGCTCCGTGAGTTCGTCTGGATTCTCTCCTGCAGCTCCAGGTCCTTCTCACACTGAGCACCCCAGAGCTCCTGAGGTTTCCCACCAGAGTGGAACTAAAGTTGTTTTTCAGTGCTTTGGATGAGAGGGAGCCTGGGACGGCTCGCCGGGCTGGGAGCGCTCAGTGTGAGGAACCTCACTGTGTTTGATCCCACCAGGAAAACAGCCCTGCCCAGGAAAACAGTGCCAGGAACCTCCCCTCGTCCCAAAGCTTTCAAAGGGCAGGAAGGGCCATGTTCCTGTCAAAGGCATTCCCAAAATCAAGAACTCCAGGGTAAAACAAGGTGAAAACACAACTTCCAGACCAATCTCTGCTCTAACAGCCCCACCTGGGGATTGTTCCCTCTGGCTGTGGAGCACGATCTCCCCCAGACCGGAATCCCACCTGAGGGCACCTCTGCCCTCCCGAGTTTGTCCCACACCCAAACAAACTCTTGGGCCCATCTCCAGCTGCCTCAGTGTCCCGTGGGTGCTCCCTCCTGGGGCAGGGCGGGGTTCAGTGCAGGTGTGACAGCCTTGGAGGGCATGGAATGGCCTGGCTGCATCGGGATGGGCAAGGAAGGGTGGGAAGAGTCTGCTGGGCTGGGAGCAGCCCCCTCCAAGCGCCCCATCGGTGCTGGGTACAGGGGTCAGCTCCCTCAGCACCTTCACCCCCCTCATCTCCCTCATCTGCCTCATCTCCCGCAGCACCTTTATCTCCCTCACTTCCTTTATCTCCCTCATCTCCCTCGACTTCTTCATCTCCCTCGACTTCTTCATCTCCCTCATCTGTCCCATCTCCCTCCTTTCCCTCATCTCCCTCCTTTCCCTCCTCTCCCTCATCCCCCTCCTCTCCCCCATCCCCCCATCTCCCACTCCTCACCTCCTCTCCATTTTCCTTCCCCAGCCCCCGAGGACGCTTTGGAGCCCAAGGGAAGCCCCGGGATGAGGCAGGACCCGGCAGACTCGGGCGGTGGGGCCTCTGTTGGCCCCGACGAGCCCATCCCGACCCCGCCCGGGGCCGATCCCGCCCCGGGCCCGGACGCTCAGCCTGAGGCGGAGGATCCCAGCCCCAGCGGTTCCCTGCCCTGGCCGGAGGCGCCGCAGGAGCTCCCAGCCCGCCCCAACACCCTGGACTTCTCCAAATCCCTCAAGAGGGTGGAGGAGGTGAAGCAGGCGGGGAAGCGGCGGAGCAGCGACCACACGGCCCTCAAGGAGAACGGCGTGGAGGCCGCTCCGGCCACCTGCACGGCCACCAGCGCGGCCACCAACCCGGCCACCAGCACGGCCACCGGCACGGACACCAACCCGGCCACCAACGCGGCCACCAACGCGGCCACCAACGCGGCCACCAGCGCCGAGCACCGGGAGCTGCAGTCTGAGCTGGGCAAGTGCATCGAGGAGTTCCGCAGGATCAAGATCCCGGTCGCCTTTCCCAACAAGAAGCGGCAGTGGCAGAGCGAGCTGCTGAGGAAGTACCAGCTCTGAGGGGACAGCGCGGCTCCCAGCCCGGGGCACGATGTTCTCCAGGCTCTTGGGTGTCTCAGCTGCTGCTCCAGCGGTGGCACTGGTGGCACTGGTGGCACTGGAGCCCAGAGGTGGCTCACTGAGCCCATCCAGACGTGGAAAGGGTCATGAGCCCGTTCCCAGCACGGCCATCGAGGGGACACGGGCACAGCCGGAGCGGGCAGGACAAGGAGTGAAATGCAGGAGGAGTGTTCAGCACCAGGAGAAATTCTCACATTTCTGAGACTGAGCTTTCCTGGCGTTTCAAACAATAAAATCAGGTTGGTGTCCAAAATGAGCTCTGGTCTCCTCGTCTCTTGGGGGCAGACGGCRGAATTTGGCTCTTCAAAAGTTCCACAAGTGGCTGGGAGATTGAGCTTTCTCAATTGCTTGGCCCTTGGGGCTGCAGAAGGGCCGACCGGATCCACATTTTTATTCCTTTTATGTGGAGCCAGGTCGGGAAAACGTTCAGGGAAATGTTCAGGACAATATTTAGGGCAGCCTAAATAATGTTAGTGTTTGGGGCAGTGTTTAGGGTGGTGTTTGGGGCGGTGTTTAAGGCAGTGTTTGGGACAGTGTTTAGGGTAGCGTTTAGGGCAGCACGTAGGGCATTGTTTGGGGCAGTGTTTGGGGCAGTGTTTAGGGGGCTGTTTAAGGCAGTGTTTAGGACAGTGTTTGGGGCAGTGTTTACAGCCTTGTTTGGAGCTGTGTTTACAGGCACATGGAACACCCAAGCAGTGTGAGATGACCCCAGGCAGAGCTGGCAGCCGACAAAAGGCTCCGAACCCACAGCACTCCCTTCACAGGATCCCCAGTTCCCGGGGACCGACAGCCACGGAGCTGATAGGAGCGAGGGACAGGCTGAACCTGCGGCACTTGGCTCTGGAATCCATCCACGGCTCGCTGCAGCAGGTCAGGAGCTGCAGAGGCACTGCYGGTGCCAACAGGGGCTGGCAAATATTCCTGGAGTGGATCAGGCACTGCCGGCAGCCCTGATCCCCTCAGGATTTGGGATCACAAATTCTGCCAGCCCAGAGCTCTCCCTGCTCCCCTCGGGATCTGGGATCACAAATTCTGCCAGCCCAGAGCTCTCC
>NW_026623896.1:140126-142350 GCF_030028575.1 Malurus melanocephalus | reverse complement strand
GGATCTGGGATCACAAATTCTGCCAGCCCAGAGCTCTCCCTGCTCCCCTCGGGATCTGGGATCACAAATTCTGCCAGCCCAGAGCTCTCCCTGCTCCCCTCGGGATCTGGGGATCACAAATTCTCGCAGCCCAGGGCACACCCCACATTCTCCCTGCTCAGATGAGCCTCCACCTGTGAGAAGGGGCAATTCCACAGGGGCGGGCAGGATTTGGGGAAGGGAGATTTCTGGATTTCTGTTTCTGGCAGAATCCCCCAAAATTCTCTCCGATTCCTTCCTGGATGGCRCCCACGGTGCCTGAGGGTCACTGCTCTGCTGACAAAGGCTAAACTCAGGGGCATTTTGCCACACTCAGAAATTCACTGAAAATTAAAATTCTGTGAGTGGCTCCTTAACTGGGCAGCAGCCAACTCAGCTGACACTCAGAGAGGAGCTGTGGAATTGTTTGGAATGATCCTGGATGATCCTCWGCTCTCCAGGAGAAGCAGAATCCCCTCCTGAGCTGCCCTTCTCAGGGCCCTGTGCCCGCTCAGCCCCTCCAGGTGCTACTGGAGGTGCCATCACATGGAATGTTTGTGGAATGTTTCTATCCATCACATCCATCACATTCCATATTCAGGAACGCTGGGAAGTGCCTCATTCCCGTTTATCCTTCAATATTTGTCCTGCTTTGCTCCAAACAGAGCCCAGCTCCCTTTGGTTCAGGGAATTTATTGTCATCCCTCTCCATGTCCCAGAAAATTCCCCTTTTTCCAGTGCTCTCCCCCAAATCCCAGAGGCCACAGAGGCCCATTGCTCCCAGACCTGGTTCCTGGACATCAGGGAGAGGAATTTCGGGTTTAAAGAGCTCAGGTCTCCCCAAGCAGAGCTCTGGGCAYGGGATTGGGAAGCAGAAATTCCTGCTGTCGATTCTGGAAACATCAGAGGCACTCTTCCTCTCTCCCAGAGTTTTCCCCTCATGTTTCCCACCTGCTGGAGGGGTGGGAGCAGCTCCTGATGGGTCCATGCAGAGCTTCCTGCCATGAATTTGGCCTTGGGAAGGGGCAGGAGAGCCGGACATCACCGGGACACAGCTCGGTGCCAAGGGAATAAGCCCCTCAGCCTCCCCCCAGATTGATTTTCCACAAACACCTCGGCTTTTCCGGAGCAGCAGGAAGCCGTTAATCACCCCGTGACAGTGTTCTCTTAATTGAATGCCATTATCCCTTAATTAATTAAACACCAATTAATTACCTGGAACATTGCATGACACGAAGCAAATGCCATCGGCTGCTTGGGACGGAATAATTTAAACCTGGCCCAAATCAAAATGAGCAGGAATTGTCCAGCCAAGGAAACAAAAAGGATTTTATTTCCCTTGAGATTTTTTTGGGGAAAAAACCCCCTTCCAACCAAATCCCTGGAGGGGTTTTGCTTTCCAAGCGTGGCCTCCTCTGAGATCATCCGTGGATTCCAGGCTGAAATGTYCCAGTAGCTCAGAGCTCCTTTCACTGGATTCCACAGAGGAACTGGGATATTCCATGGGAAAGAAGTGYTTGCCTCCCTTTGCTGTGTAGGATTTGGACTTGGTGGATTTTTCATGCAGGAAATGGAAAATTTTGAATTTCTCCCCAGTCTGAAAGAATTTCAGGAGCAGATCTGACCCTCCCAATCTGGGACAAAAACCCCCAAACCACCACAGGCTGGATCCTCTGCTCCTTTTAGGACCTCTGATCTTACAGCTGGAACTGTTCCCTGCACACACACAAAAAAATTCCTTAGTTTTTGGATATTTAGGGACAGAATGTCTCCACAAGCCACAGATTTGCAGCCTGTCCTTTGGGACAAAGCCTGGGAGAGGAGACAGGAGGTCCCTGAGCTCCTGCAGCTCCTGACCAGGCACATGTTTGAAACTGGCAGGAAAATCAGGAGCTGTTTCGGAGAGGGGAAACAGGCACACGGAATAGGAAAAGGAATTCTGATCCTCCAGAATGACCCCCTGGATAAATATCTCTGCTTCCAAACTGAGCCAAGTGCCTCCTCTCATCGCTTATCTTTGTTTTAGGGATCATACTGAATTCCCTTCCTTTCTCCAGGTTCCAGAAAATTCCTTCTGCCTGTAGGAAAATCGATCCATTGAAAGGAGAAGTTGGGGATCAGGCTCAGGGGGATCAGTTTGAGGTTCATGGGGTTTTATCCCACTCAAACATTTCCTCAGGGATGGTTTTACCTGGGATTCTGGGAT
>NW_026623896.1:138189-139285 GCF_030028575.1 Malurus melanocephalus | reverse complement strand
ATGTTCTCCCAAAGGGAATCTGTAGCCTCAGCAACAGCAAATAAACCCATTTTTAACTCTTCTGCCATTACTTTTCCAATTACTGGGAGATTAAGGTCAGGATCAATGGATCTTCTGGGAACTCTAAATCAGGGAAGAACTTTGTGTTTGTGGAAAAAGCCTGGATGTGACCCATAGGTGGGGCAGGGAGAAGCTCTGCGGTGTGGAAGGAGAGCCCAGCGGGCACAGACTGGGCCATGGAAGTGGACAGGGAGCAGAAATTTCCATCCCTTCCCACACATTCCCAAGTTTTCAGCAACGCCTGCAGGATAATCCCGGCAGGAGCAGGATCTGTGTGGCTCCAGRCAGCTCCGGGAATGATGGATGGAGCTGATAAGGAGAGAGGAAAGAGGGATTTGCTGTCTGCATGGAAGGGATGGAATCGTTTCATTCCCACTTCATTAACACCMGGAAAATCCAGCGGGACTTTGCCTGCATCAGGAAAACTTATTATGGGTTATAAAGAACCCCCAGCAGCGCCCTGCTGAAAACTGCAGGGAAATGAAGCCATTCTGATGCCTTTTCCAAGCTGTTTTATCAGTGAGGAACAGCCCATTTTCCCGGGATTTGCCTCCCCACACCAAGGCCGAAGCTTTGCTCTGTTTCTCCACCCTCATTCCTGCTCTTCATTCCCATCATTTCCCTGTAGGAAAAGCGGCACTGGGGCACCAACCTTGGAGCCTCATCCCAAAGTTTCCCGAGGCTGCTCCTCAGGAATTCCCTTGCCAGAAAAATTCCTACAGAGAGAAGAGCTGAGCCACAGAGCCACTGAGGAGGGACAGAGATCCCAGACGCCGGTTAAACCTATTTTCCTGCTTAATACTATGCAACTCCACATCTCCCACAGGGAAAAATAACCAGGAAAATTGGGCTGAGGAGGAGCAGAGAGATCCAGCTGCTGCTGGAATTCAGGGACAGCCCCGCACCGTAGTTGCAGAGTGATTCAATGACGCTCTCTTGGAGAGTGAGAAAGCGTTGCTGCAGCAGCCCTGGAGCCTTGGGAAAACTCACCAGGACGTTTTCAGGGCCGGGATTTTCCACTGGAAAATTGGAACAT
>NW_026623896.1:133750-136109 GCF_030028575.1 Malurus melanocephalus | reverse complement strand
TCTGTGCATCCCTTAATCCACTGAGACACTGGAGATGTCACCAGAGGCACCAACCCAGCTCAGCTTTCCAGCAGCTCCTCGGATTCCAGGGATCATTTATGGATTTGGTTCATGGGATTATTTATTTATCCCCAAAAAATGATGCCCAGAGCAATGGAGCAGATGATGGCTCTGCCCTGTAAGATTCCCACTTCCATGGGAAGAGCCATCGGGATTTGGGGAGCTGGARCATCCCTTCCACACCTCCCTGCCCGTGCCAGATTCCCGGGATGCACCAGGAGTGAAGGAGGTCTCCAGCCGTGGCTGACAATTCCTGTTTGCTGCACAAAAAATGCATTTTCCTGATCAATCCTTGCCATGGCTTCACCTCCAATGCTGAAGTCGTGGATCAGTGGATCGGGATAATCTCTGGAAGCAGTGGCAGTGTCTGACTGCCATTCCTGCTGACACTTCCTGATTTTTCCTTCAGGTAGAAGTTCCCAGATCTTCAAAACTTTCTGCGGTGCCTTGAAGGGACACTCTATAATACCAATATCCAAATTTTATAGGAGCACAGGATCCAGGGATATTTCCTCTGCATTTCTCTTTTCAATACAGGTGAAAAGTTAAGGATGTTTCTCCCCAAGCCCAGGGGAGAAACTGGAGAGTGAAGGCTGACTGTGTTTTCCAGAGGTGAATAAATTCCAAATATTCCTCAGCAGATCACAAAGTATTTGCTTTTAACCTTTTAAACTGATTCCAGCCTTTACTCATGATTATTTATCAGGAATATCAGCATTTATCCTTGTTTGTACCTCTGATTTTCCGGGTGCTCTCTGGGGTTGCTCCTTTGGCTTTTCCAGCTGTGCCCAGATGTTAATGGGACAAGAACCCATCAATCATCTCAGGGGGAAGCTYCCAAGGTAGAAACTCATCCCAGCATTCAAAGAAACCAAAATCCAGGCGAAAGAGATAAAGAACTCGCTGTTTGGCAGGAAAACTGAGACCAGCAGGCTGGAGCAGTTCCMAAAAAAACCCCGCCAAGCTCTGAATTATCCCTGAAACCACAGGGCTGGAAGATAAAGCAAAGATGGAATTTCAGCCTTCTGGGAAATTAAARTAATTTTATTGGGCTTTGGTTTTTTTGAAGATAAAAGAGGGACTATCCCAACATTTTGCAAAGGGAGCACTAAAGGAAAAGGTTGGAACAGGGAATGTGTGAGCTGGGATCCCGAATGAGGAGGGATCAGGAGCCAGGATCCTGGGACTGCCTTTGGCTTTCCGGGGGAAACTGTCCTGGCAGAGGCATGGAGCAGATGGTGGAGCAGGAACAAGAGAGGAGCCCCACAGAGAATCCTTCGGGCAGGAGGGAAAAGACACAGAGGGGATCACAGGAGAGAAAACATTGGGTTTTGTTTGGGGAGTGACCCAGACGGAGAGAAAAAGGATTGGGGTGGGGACAAAGCTGATCTTCCAGAGACTGGGATAATCTCAGCAGATGGAATCAGACTCCCAGTCGTGGGGGACCAGAGCTGGGGTACCTGGGGAGGATGGATTTGGGTTTGGGGTGTCTGGAGTTGTGGGGCAGCAATGGGGTCACACCCACACCCAGGACAGTGAGACAGGGCACAGAAATTCAGGATGAAAAAGCCAAAAGTGTCACTGCCAAAAGGGCTTTGGAAAAACCACAGCATGGGAAAGACACGAGGAATTGCCAGAAGATTGCGAAATTTATCAGGAGAGATAAAATTCCTCTGTTAAATCCTTTATCCACCCCATGGGTGCTCTTCAGAACAGAAAGACCTCAGGGATGCCCATCTGCACAGCCACGAGGGAAAGCATTCCCTGAAAATATTCCAGGGCCTAAAGGGGCTCCAGGAGAGCTGGAGAGGGACTGGGGAYAAGGGATGGAGGGACAGGACACAGGGAATGGCTTCCCAGTGCCAGAGGGCAGGGATGGATGGGATATTGGGAAGGAATTGTTCCCTGGGAGGGTGGGCAGGCCCTGGCACAGGGTGCCCAGAGAAGCTGTGGCTGCCCCTGGATCCCTGGCAGTGYCCAAGGCCAGGCTGGGAWGGACAAAAGGAACTTCCAGAACGTTCAGCTGGAAACTTTACCTRCTGTGGGTTGGGAACTGCCCTGGTTGGGGATGCTGGGCACAGGGGAAGGATCTGCCAGAGACACTGTGGGATATTGGGGTTCTRAAAAATGGGATCAATGTCCCCACGGGGGAGAGAGGGGATGTCATGGAATCATGGACTAGTTTGGGCTGTGCCAAACCCTGCCATGGCAGGGACACCTCCCACTRTCCCAGGCTGCTCCCAGCCCCAATGTCCAGCCTGGCCTTGGACACTGCCAGGGATCCAG
Organism: Malurus melanocephalus; assembly: GCF_030028575.1. Lineage (NCBI taxonomy): Eukaryota > Metazoa > Chordata > Aves > Passeriformes > Maluridae > Malurus > Malurus melanocephalus. The sequence goes on along the minus strand of NW_026623896.1, from coordinate 133,763 downwards.
GGGCAGCCACAGC
>NW_026623896.1:128626-132545 GCF_030028575.1 Malurus melanocephalus | reverse complement strand
TCACATTTCCCGGTGACAAACAGCTCCTGGCAGCAGCTGGAGACAGGAGCTGCATGTCCAGCAGGCAGAATTCCCAGCCCTGACAGACATGCTGGGGGCAGAATTCCCATTCCAGCCAGCAGGATGAGGCTCTGTCTGTGCTTGGGAGCCACCCCCAGCCTGCCCCAAACCCTCTGATTCCATCCCCCATTTCAGAGGGAGATGCTGGGAGCAGGACAGAGCTCCCTGCTCTGCTGGGAGGAACCAGGGCTGTGTCCAGCTCCGGATCCCTGCGGACTCTGCCCAGCTCCCTGTGGACTCCATCCACACCAGCAGGTGCTCCCAGCAGGAATTCCCTGGAGGGAGGGCTGGGATTGCCACCTTTCCACAGGCCCTACTCTCCTGCTTTGGCTGCTCCTACAGGAGCCAGGAGCTGCTGGGAACACCCAAAATGGGCTTTTCTGGGGTTTTCCTCCCCAGGTTTCGGAGCAGTCCCTCCATGCTGGTCCCACTATGTCCCCAGGACCTGGGATCTCCTGAAGCCACCCTTGGGAAGGATGGRAAAGCCCCATTTAACTCCTTCATGGCTGGGACAGCTCTGATGTCAGCTGAGGTGTTCAGGGAAGGCATCAAACCACTGCAAATCCGCCCCAGTGGATCCCCTTGTCCATTGTTATCCTCAAAACTTGGGGAAAGAATCCTTATTTTCCTATATGGCAGCCCCACACCCTGACCCCCAGGCCAGCAGGAAGGTGGGATTTGGGAATTCTGCCCCAGCCCCATGAACAGGGAGCTGCTGGCRGGGCTTGTCCTTGTCCGGATTGGGCACCAGAAACCTCCAGGAGCGCTGGTGTCACACATAGCCCTGGGGACACTGAGGAGCCTTGGTGGCCCTGGAGGTCTCCTGGGCCTGCAGCTGCACCTGTGGGGCCAGGAGAGCTGCTTAGGCTGGGCTTTGCTCCCTCCCAAACTGCTCTGGAGGGTGTCCATCTCCAGTCAATCCCAGTTTTTCCCTGGATTTGGAGCACCTTSCTGGAGTCCAGTCCACAGGTGACCTCCTGCAGTGCCACCTGTGTGGTGACCATGGACCTGCCTGATGCTCCTGAGCTGTGGAACAACTTCCCAGCCTGGCCCTGGAGCTGCCCCATCACCCCAGTGGTGACCTTTGGCTGGACCTGGCCACCAGCTCCAAGTCCATCCTGCTGGGGCAATGTCCTGGCTGTCCCTGCCCTCCCATGTGATCCACCTTGGATCCCCTTCCTGGAGAAGCCCCTGGATCTGGACCTCACCCCACAGATGACCTCGTGCAGTGCCACCTGAGTGTCACCACAGGCCTGCCCGATGCCCCTGAGCCATGGAATGGCTTCCCAACCTGGCCCTGGAGCTGCCCCATCACCACTGGGATTCAGGATTGGGACTCTTGGCTGGACCTTGGTTCTCCTGCTCCTCTCACTCTCCTGGGCTCAGCTTTAACTCTGTGTCCTCACTTGTGCCCTTCGCTCCTTGCTCAGAGTTTGGAGCCCACCCGAACTAAAAAAACTGAGGGATAAATCCAACCAGCCAGGATTTCCATTCCTTGTTTTTATTTAATCCCTGGAAATCTCCCCAGCTTGGCTGTTCTGATCTCTGATGTCATTTGGGGCTGAGAAATGAAAGATTGAAGTGATAAATCCCCCTGAGGACACCAGGAGCCACCTGGGGATGCCACATCCAGCCCAGGCTCCAARATGAAGATGATCCTTGGGACTTCCCAGCGTTTCTCCCACATTATCCCAGTGATGGAAGCTGCCAGACCCCTGGAATAATTTGTGTGTGAGCAGGGAGGGATTTCCTGACACCTCTGAGACCCCCTGAGGTGAGAGCAGYTCCACCTTCCTCAGCTTTTCCCAGGAGGATGGAGAGCATTAATGCGGAATCCTGCAGCTCCTGTCGAGCCCCCGGTGATTGGCGTTCCCAAATTCACAGATCCAGCTCTCCTTAGAGACAGATCAATCATTGTCCCTCCCCTTTTTTGGGCCCACTCCCTGGAGCCGAGGTGTTGAGCCATCACTCCTGGAAAATATTGCACAGGGTGCAGTTCTGGATGGAAATGAGGGGAGCAAACGCCGGGATAACGGCGCGGCTGGTGCAGTGATGGATGGGCACTGCCTGCTCAGGGAATGCATCATCCCRGGGCTGGGAACAATTCCTGAGCTCCTTTGGGATGATGGAACYGGGAACTTTCTGTCTGGGGGCCGCACCAAGTGCCAGCAAACAAAGGAGTACAAATCCAGGGAGTTTTCCCATCCTGCCCAGAGGCAAACCCRGTGAATTCCAGGCAGGATCAGGGATATTCTGCTGCTCTCCATCCACTCTGGGACTGCGGTTTGTCTCCCCTTTTCCCAGCTCCCAGAGCATAAGATGAACTCGGCTTTTCCTGCAGGCTGGAGGTGAATTTTTGGGAGGTTTGGCCCCCTGCACATCCCAAATTCCAGGGTGAAGCCCCCTCTGTGTCAGCACAGCTGGACAGCAAAGAGCCTTCCCATGTTCCTGGCTCTCTCCACGCAGGAGCCATCCCAGGATTCCGCAGGATAATGTGTTCCCTGCTGCTCCAAGGGCGGGAGCAGACGCTGATTTTCCAGGCAGGAATGCTTCTCTGGTGACAATAAAAGATTGATGGGATRGATTCGATCATTTGCTCCGTTGGAYGTGGTGGGATCTGCGCTCAAATCCGTCCTCACGCTCCAGGGCTGCAGCACATCCCAGCCCATCCATAAAACAGCAGCTTGTCCCAAACACAGCCGGAGTCAGGATCGGGAGGCTCCCTGACTCGCTGAGCTTTATTTCATCCTTCCAAATGTTTTCCCTCCTGCTGCTTCTCTCTTTCCCTGGGAAATACTCCGGGAGCCCGAAAACGATGCATCTGGGTGTGGGGATGGCTCCCTGTGCACAGGCATCCCACAAAACAATTAAACCTCCCTGTCCCAGAGGTGAGAGACGTCTCAAAAATCCAATTTCTGCCATGGAAATATTGGCGGATTTTTTTCCCTGTGTTTGGATCTTTTTGGGGGATGGGAATTTGGAGGGATTTGTTGAAGGATGAGGCTGAGTTTCCATAGGAAATGGCCTGGGCTGCCCTGTCCCTTTGCCCTGGGACATCCACAGTTCTCGATAATCCCAGAATCCCAGAATCCCAGAAGGGTTTGGATTGGGARAGACCTTAAAGCCCATCCCATTCCACCCCTGGCATGGGCAGGGACACCTTCCAGCATCCAYGGACAGGGATGGCTCCCGAGGGGGAATCTGGACAGGGCTGCTTTAAACCCCAGGAAAAACTCAGGAATTTATCAGCCTGTGAACACCTGGCAAATCCCTGTGCCCTAAAAACGGGAAGCTCCAATCACAGCCTGCCACCCAACGGGGATTTTTGTGGATTTAGTGACTCCAGGGAATACCAATTAACACCAGGCCGTGTCCATATCTTTCCTGGATCTCTGACAGCTTTGGGCACACATTCCAAGCCTTTCCCTCAGCAAATATTGATCCTGACATCTCCTTTCTCACAGCCAATATTTCTCCAGTTTATCGTGCTATCTCCTCTGTCCTGCTACAATTAGTGTTGTTCCCAGCAGAGCCGGTCGAGAATCCCCAGATTCCCCCTTGGGGAGCCGTCCGTGTCCTTGGTGAGCAGGGAAGGGCGCTGGGAACTGCGCTCCGTGCCGGGCAGGAGCGGAGGGGACAGACCAGGGGCACTTCCCGAGGGGAACGGGAGGTTTGGGATGAGGAGCGGCAGCGGCCGGGCCGGGAGGAGCCGGAGCAGCCGGGAGGGGAGCGGGGCCGGGAGGAGCCGTCACTGCCGGGAGCGATCCGCAGTCCCTGAGTGATGGAGCTGCCGCCTCCTCCCACGGCGAGCTGAGCTCCCGTCCTGCGCACGAAAACTGCTGCGGGGAAACGGCCAGGG
>NW_026623896.1:126731-128171 GCF_030028575.1 Malurus melanocephalus | reverse complement strand
GGGATGGCACTGTCACCGGGCTGAGATGGCACTGTCACCGGGTCGGGATGGCACTGTCACCGGGCTGGCATGGCACTGTCACTGGGCCGGGATGGCACTGTCACCGGGCTGGCATGGCACTGTCACTGGGCCGGGATGGCACTGTCACCGGGACGGGATGGCACTGTCACCGGGTCGGGATGCCTCTGTCACCGCTCCCATCGGATTGGGATGGCTGTGCCATTGTTCCCACCAGTCTGGGAAGGGTTGGGAATGCAACTGGCTGCAATCCCACCAGTGTGGGAAGGCACTGCCAGTGTTCCAGGGGCTTGGGAAGGTACTGTCACCAGCTCGGGGACGCACTGGCAGCAATCCCACCAGCATGGGACGGCAGTGGCACCTCCCCCAGTGGCTTGGGAAGGCACTGTCGCCGTTCCAACCAATTTGGGAAGGCACTGACACCGCTCCCCCCGGCTTGGGAAGGCCTGGGAAGGCAGTGCCATTGTTCCCGCCCTTGGGAAGGCAGTGTCACCATTCCCACCCTTGGGGTCGCACTGTCACCGCTCCCATCGGCCCCACCCGGGGGACCCCCAACCCCTGTCCCCCCCTGCTCCTGGCTCATCCCGAGCCCCCTGGCTCCATGCCGTGTCCCAGGGACAGGGACAGGCCCCAGGGATCACTCAGAGCCGCTCCTGTGGGTCCAGCCGGACCCTGTCCCCTCCCAGCCTCCGGGTCGCCGCTGGCGCAGCCATACCCAGCCCCTCCCCCCGCGAAGATGAGCCCTAATCATTGCTTGCGTCCAATAATTCATTAATTAATTCCACAAACAACCTCCKAAAATGCGCCAACAGCACCTCGCAGCTCCTTTCTGGACCAAACCCAGCTCAGACTGCGCTGAAACACTCAGGTCACAGAGAGATCTGCTCTGTGAGCGCTGCCTCCTCCCAGGGCATTAATTAGTGCCGGTTAATTGAGCTCCCCGGGGGCTGTTCCTGAGCACACGCTGTCCCGGCCGGGATGAGCGATGCCCCRGGCACTGCAGTGCAGATGAGGCGCAGCGAAGAGCGGAGCCCTCTGCTCCTTCCCTCTGGCCAGCACCGATGGGATTTCCCCTTTTTTYCCCGCATTTTGTGCACACTCTGCAGCTTCTGGGTGATAAATACCSGGGAAGTGACAGCGGCTGGGACTCGGGGAGGGGACAGGGCAGGGTTCCAGCAGCTGTGAGGACGCAGCTGCTCTGCAGGAGCTGCACCGGGGCTGGAGYGGGGCCAGGAGCCTCTGGGGGCTGATCCTGGAATGTTTGGGTGGGAAAGGACCTTAAATCCCATCCCACCCCTGCCATGTCAGGGACACCTCCCACTGTCCCAGGCTGCTCCCAGCCCCAATGTCCAGCCTGGCCTTGGGCACTGCCAGGGATCCAGGGGCAGCCACAGCTTCTCTGGGCACCCTGTGCCAGGGCCT